>NW_022195737.1:0-235383 GCF_008641045.1 Pistacia vera
TTTGTGCTCATCCCGTTATTTTCCTTTGTGGATGCAGGATCTAGGTGATGATGCAGTCGGAGGGGCGTCGGCAAGCGAGGAGCAATAGCTACACTGTTTCCCCTGTTTTTGTCTTTTAAAACGGCTTTTTGTAAATGATGCTCTTTGTGTATAAAAGACGTATGACTTATAATAAAAAGAAAGTTTTGGGCCCATTTTCTATTGTTATTATGCATGCATTGTACTAGTTTACAGTAGTTGTTACAAACACTATGATAGCCTTACCGTATTATCTGTGTCCTTGGTCTGAATAATATTGGGGTTATAGACGTTTCTATAATGGTCACCATATGTGATCATAGAGTTCTCACTATCAAGATTTGAATCACTTAATACCCTCGTCATGGTTCTGCTATCCTAAGGACATATATTATTACATACACGATATAGAAGAATATGCTTTTTATTGATAAATAAACATTTATTACAGAGCCAATTTTACATTAATTGATTGGCTCTAGGGCACCTTCTCGAACAGTTCATGCAATTTATTACAAAACTTCATCGAAGTCTTTGGGACTCGCTTCACGCCTTGGCTCCATCTTCTTTACAACAATGATATAGCCCTATTCTAAATAACATTTAATAAAAAGAAACCTCAAGTTACATTTGAGGGGATTTAGATGAGAAGAGAAAAATTGAGAGTATAGAGATAGGCAGGACACGCAGGCCCTATTTAATAATTATAAAAATTACAAGCATTCATCCCATAATAAATAATAAACCTAAGGTCGATGGCACATCAATCAAATATGGCATATCATTTAAAATTCAATTTGAATTTAATAGGTAAATTACGTTTACCCCTTTTAATTCTATGGAATTTCACTTTAGTCCTTAAACTTATAAAATTTATAGTTTAGTCTTTACCCAATTTGAAAACAAACTGAATAGTTCAGATCAATAGCAACTGCTCTATTTTATGGCCTTGTGAAAAGTTCAAAACGCCACCTTGTAATTCCTAAAACATCTTTCTCCTGCAATATCATGAGGGACCCTTTACCCTTCAACTTCCACACGAAAGCTCGTAGGAAACAACAAATTGATCGAGGAGCTACTGACAATGATCAGCAACATCCCTACAAGCCCAAAATGGGCTTCTCCCACTAGGCTACATGTGTTATCGCGCAACCAAAAACACTCGGGCAACTGCGCACGTGAATGCGCAACCTTGGCTTGTCACGGATAGGCCACGCATAGGAGCACGTGGGTTGTGACAGGCCCTAGTTAAGTTTCACACACGAGTGTGTATGACCAACAGCAAGCCGCACACAGTTGTGTACGGCTAGAGATAGTGTTGCTTGCAAAGGCGCGTGACACTAAGGTAGCATCGTGGCAATTGCATGTGGCATCAAGGTAGGCGCTTGGGGCAATAACAGACATCTGAAGCGAGTAGGGTAGGGCCACACATGGCAAAGTGCCTAGCCTACAATGGCTAGCCATGTGTTTAAGGGATTGGCTAGTAGGGGACAAGCCCACGCACGATCAAGGGCAGGCAGGCTGTGTGTGCATAGTGCGCAACCTAGATAGTGCGCACATAGTGCATGGCTTGGACAGCGCACACATAGTCCTCACAATGGGTTGCGCATCGAGACATGCAACCCTACAATAGCCATGTTTTTATGGGTTCATAACTGGTGTGCTGTCATAGGCAACCAAGATTAAAAACCTTCCTAACCTAACTACTGAACTGTAAATAGGGTAAGTAAGGGTCGATCCCACGAAGAGTGTCTAACCGAATTTTTGATGATGTGAATAAGGCTGGGGGGTTTTGAGTAAAATAGAAAACAATCTTAGCCAAAAAAAAAAAAAAAAAAAAAACAAAAACAATTCAATTCGAAATCAATTAATATAACGAAACTTGGTCTCTGTCAACATCCACCATCGGAATCTTATAACTGATCATTGATGCAAAAGTAAATCAATTCTTACTTTGAATATTCACTGTTAGAACTATTTTCCTATCTCTCCTTAATTGTAATTAATTAGGAAACAAGCGATCTTAATTAATCTTACCATTAAACAACCCTAGACAAGCGCAAAAGATTTAATCTAATGGCAGCCTTAAGAATTAGAGAAATCGTTGAAGCTAAACAACACAAACAAAAGCGATTGTATTTAATTTAGTTGAATGTTCTTCTTAAGATTACTAATTCCTGACGCAGCAAATTATTAACCCTAATTGCTTCACAAGTCAGAGGGATCAAATAATTACGGATTTGATATCAAACTTAACAGTAGATTGCAACAAATAATACACTAGTAGGCCTCCTAGTAATTAAATGCATCAATCATGAAGATATGCACAGAATAACATTCAATACTCAAACACGAAAATTGAACACTAAAATAAAATAGATTAGATCTCACAGTTGGTTGATTCCGACGTCTCCATTTCCGACGACCAAGTTACAAAAGTTTTAGCCACTCACGGCCATAATCAAAACCCAAAAGAGAAAATTGCCGAGCCCTCCAAAGAGAGGCGTGGTCTCCCTTAAAACCTAATCTGATCTCTCCTTTTAAAATCCAATTCAAATCTGGAAAAACTACTTAAGCTCCTAAACAAATTCTAATATCCTAAAATAGCACTTATCTTAATTTGATTAATTGGAAATAAAATAGAGTCCTAATAAAATAGAAAAGTGGTGTTTCCAGCTTTAATTTTCGTGCAGCATGTATGTCTTCAAAACGTGCAATAATAGACTGACTTGCATGACAAGTCAGAACGTCGGTAGTGCAGGTGCGTCAACTTCAAGCCCGATTACAACCTTGATGCAGAGAGAATCTCTCTAAACTCAAAACATGAAAGTTGTAGATATATTTCTTAGCATTCCAAAAATTTTGAATCATCTCAATCTGAACCCGGATAAGAGAATTATGCTCAGATTACGAAGCAGTGGCGAAACTGTCTGAATTCACCTAATTAGTTCCGTTTTGCAATTAACACCTCCATTTGCTTCCTAAATCAAAATAAAGTAATAATGAGTACGATTAGGCAACAAATACGTATAAAATACTAAACATTAAGGGGGGTAAATATGACATTTTGCATTCCCATCAATAACCCTAATTGAACCAAGGTCATTATTCATCAACAGGATTTAAAACAGATTTAATCAATTTAAATTTAAACAATTGGAACAAAAAAAACCCTAACATGCAATTTTCTGTCAAATCAATTAACATGTTAATAACAGAAAACATTTATCGAATCCAACCTCTGGTACCACTGTAGGGTTTTATTGAATAATACGCAGAATATAAAGCAAAAATTTATTCAATTTAAGCTGTTAATTTCCGTTTATAAAATAAAAACAACTCATACAAGGTTTGTTGTTATTACCTACATTTGGAGGCTCCTTTGGGTTCTTTGATTTACTTTTTGCTAGTTAATTCAAGATGGAATCGCTCCTTAGAAGTCTACACAAAGGCAGGGAGGCTAATCCACACACAAGGAAGTTTGTTAGAATCCTTGGGTGCAAGAAGAGAAAACACGCAATTGAGAGAAAGAAATTCTCTCTCTCTCTTAAAAAAAAAAAAAAAAAATCCTTAATAGAGGGCTAGGGTTTTTGGTTTGGGAGAAAATAATGAACTTCTTATTCTTTAATTCTCCTATTCCTTTCTTATATAGTGGGGAACAAAATATTTCCCATTAAGAATAGGAATATTTCTATTCCTTACCTTTGGAATGGGATATTTCCCAATTAAATATACCTTCCTATTTTGCAATAGGATATTTCCTAATTAAATATATATTCCTAATAAATAAATATGAATATTTATTTATCTGTACGTAATTAATGGGATATTAAATATATTTATTCCATATATTTAATCCATATTAATATTAATGTTTTCTATTAATATTAATATAATTACAACTTTGCTAAATTAACTTCAATGTAGATATTGAATGTTGGCAACGACCTTCAGCAAATTTAATAGCACAACTTACCTTTTATTTTCACTTTCAATAAAACTGCCTTTAATGTGTGTGACCCATAGGCTCATTATTATGTTGGCAGTGACCAGATTTATAAGTAAGCATCAACTAATTAGTGTTCTATACATCAATCAAGATTGGCCTCTAGCAAGGCATCATGATTACCCAACAAATAAAGATTCAATGAAGTAGCTACCTTTCAACAAAATGGTTATTGTGCATTTCCCATCCTTTCATCATCATTTATCTCATCAACGACTATATAAATTGGATTTGAGTATCGACAAGATTCCACTATTGCCACAAATTTTGCAGTCGTAGTTCCTAACCAAAATCTTAGTGAGATAATTTCTCCTATAACTAGGAGTGATGAATCGTTTGTTGATCCACCATAGCTATGGTGTACTTCTCAATGTAACCAACGACTATCATACTGATAACCCTAAATAAGATTACGTTAGCCTAGTGTAAAATTACATTAATAATTATACACGCGCTCTAGTGATCTCAAGTCGAGGGATCACATGCACCACCATCCATTGGAAGATATATTCCGCAGACACTAGCATTACCATCTTGTGTGGAATCCTCCAGTGGGTTGGTCCAGTGAACATGTCATTAACAAGCACCCATGCGTCGCCATAGGCTATCACCTAACAACCTTGACATGTGAGAACTGTCACTACGTTTCGGTAGGGTCGTTCAATGCTATGATAGCCTTATCGTATAATATATGTCCTTGGATAGATTATTACTGGGGCCACGAATAGCTCTAGAATGACCACCATATTGTTAGTAAATGATTAGATTCACGTAGTGGAAAAATGACAAATTAAAACAAATTGATCAATTACTCAAACCCAAAATCCGGGTAAAGATTATAATTTCTACATATTATGATCGAAAATCAATTAAACAGTAAATCATACAGGGATTCAGATTTACTTACGAACATCGAAGGCTCCTTCAATGTTTCAGATTTTTTTTATCTCGCTTCCGATTCAAAGTAGAATCGCACTCACATTGCCCACCTAGAGACAGTCCGTAGAACCCACTGCTATTTTGCTAGAACAACAAGAAGGCTTCAAGAATCAAAGAAGAAAAAAATTTCTTCGTACCAAAAATGTGAAAAACCATGAAAGGGAGAGAGGTGGGCGGCTAGGGTTTTTAATTTAATATTGTGTTATTGTGTTTTAATTTAAGTTGCACTTATGTAACAACTGCTGTAAACTAGTACAATGCATGCAAAATAACAATAGAAAATGGGCCCAAAACTTTTCTTTTTATTATAAGTAATACGTCTTTTATACACAAAGAGCATCATTTACAAAAAAAAAAAACCATTTTAAAAGACAAAAACAGGGGAAACAGTGTAGTTATTGCTCCTCGCTTGCCGACGCCCCTATGACTGCATCATTACCTAGATCCTGTATCGACAAAGGAAAATAACGGGGTAAGCACAAAATAATGCTCAGTAAGTAAAAGCCTCAATCTGTTTATCCCCGTACGTATATCTCTTAATTCTTTCCTCACACTTTCTGTTGTTTCCTACTAAACGTCATGGCCTCATCTTACCGGAGGCACGGCCGGATGGCATTCACACAGCACCATCCCACTCTTCATGACAGTCAGGTGGAGTTCACACAGCACCAACCCGTTCTTAGTGACTACCGAGTGGGGATCACGAAGCACCTACCCGGTTTTCGTAACTATCGGGTGGAGACCACAAAGCACCTACCCGTTCCTCATGACTTTCGGGTGACGATCACAAAGCATTAACCCGTTACTAATCACTGTCGGGTGATGATCACAGGCAGAACCCCACTTCTAATAAATGTCGGGTGGATGATCACAAAGCATCAACCCCTTTCTAATAACTAACGGGTGATGGTCACAAGCATCCCCCCGTTTCTAAAACCTATCGGGGATGATCACAAAGCATCAACCCATTTCTAAGGCTATTTGGGTGGTGACACAAAGGATCAACCCGATTCTCATAACTGTCGGGTGATGATCACAAAGCATCAAACCATTTCTACTACTCTTCTCATTCACTTCTTCTAGCACTTCTCATTCTCTTACCCTTAGAGTGTTGCTCCACAAAGTTCTCTACTCATGAGCAAGGGCATCCACAAAGTTTCCTACCCTTTCTTAGGTCACTTCTCAATGCACAATTAATGCCTATGGATGGTTCATCTCCACTAATGCACTTATGAAATGCCAACATGCAATGTTGCAAGAATTAAGGTTCACTACTATACTCAAACCTCTATTAGGCATTTCATCAAACAACTCAAGTGCATAATAACTCTACTATAACAATAATTCTAAGTCTGTCTCTAACATCCAAATGAGGAGGAAACTCCCCACATAGCCATAAATCCTACCAAAGAAAGACACTACCAAAAGGATTCCTCAATACCTTCAATTCCATCTCAAGTGCCTTTCAACCACATCTCACTTTATAATTGAAATGTATAAACAATCACAAAGCATAGAAATCTCCATTAAGACTCATAACAGGCATATAACATGTATATAACATACATACATATTGCTATCAAAACCTTAGTCAAGAAAATTCTCAAATCTCAACTTGGGTTGGGATTTACTTACCTTGCTATGGAGAGATTTCAAAGCTCTTCCTTTCACTGGTTTGCTTGACTTCTCTCTTAGGGTGCCTTAGATTGATTTTCTACCCTAAGTCACTCCAAAAGCCTTTAAACTCCTTGATCAAAAGAAAGAGAAATTGGAGGAAGAAGCAAGAGAGGAGGAGTGGCGATGGAGAAGAAGAATGAAGGGTTTGCAATGACTTAATTCGTTTTAATGAAATTATACCTAAGCATTCCCATTTTGCCCTTACTCTTCTTGGGAATTCTATCTATATCCTTGATTCATTACAAACACACCCTATAACAACATATTCTCCATGAAAATTCCTTACATTTTACTCCCCACTTTCCTGCTATTAGGGGTAGAATGGTCAAATTGCCTTAGGGAAGAAAATATCTAAAACTTAACAAACATTTTGGTAGGCCTATCGCGCGGCGAGGAAGCTTCTGTCGCCGCGGCGAAACTATCTAGCAGCATCCCGTGGCTTCAACACCTTCGCCACCGGCGAAGATTCTTCTTCGCCCAGCGAAGCTTGGAACACTGAACTTCTTCTATTTTCAACCAATTTCAAGGCGTATTCAACACACCACTCAATCAAAGGTCAACCAAACAATAATACTAATAAACCAACTCAAACAAGAGCAAAAGAAGAAATAATAAACTACGTACTCAAGTGGGCGTTACAATTCTTTCCCCCTTTAAAGAATTCGTCCGAAATTCGTACAAATAACTCTGGGAAACGATTCTGCATGTCCGTTCTACTTCCCAAGTGGCCTCTTCACTTTGTGTCCTCCAAAGGATCTTCACAATGGAACACTCTTGTTCCGAAGCTCTTTAACCCTTCGATCTAAAATATGTAATGGACGTTCTTCATATACTATATTCTTTGTTACTTCAACGTCTCTACACTCAGGATGTGGAGGGGATCACTTACATATTTCCGTAGCATCGAGACGTGGAAGACATCATGCACCCTGTCCATGCTAGGTGGTAGTGCCAATCTGTAGGCCACCTTTCCCACTCGTTGCAAGACCTCAAATGGACCTACATATCTCGGTGCTAAATTCCCTTTGCTTCCGAAGCGCATTACTCGCTTGTAAGGGGAAACTTTCAAAACACTTTGTCGCCCAATTGGAATTCCACCTCTTTCCTCTTCAAGTCGGCATAACTCTTCTGTCTATCCTGGGGTGTTTCTTCTATTTTTGATTGACCTCACATCTTCACAGTTTCTGAGTCATCTCTAGCCCAAGAGCGGTACTACTCATCTTTTCGCCTACTTCATCCCAATGGAGTGGAGACCTACACCGTCTACCATATAGAGCCTCATAAGGGCCCATTCTAATTGTAGCTGATAACTATTGTTGTAGGCAAATTCCACTAAGGGTAACATCTATGCTGGACACTCTATAACCATGCAACAGGCTCTCAACATATCCTAAGCACCTGATTTGTTCTCTCGGTTTGGCCATCCGTCTAAGGATGGTAGGCAATATGAAGCTAAAGGGTATCCAAACTCCTCTGTAAACTCATCCAGAAGGCTTAAACAAATCTGGAATCTTATCGACACTTAGTCTTAGGCACACCATGCAATCTGACTATCTCCTTGAGGTAAATCTGAGCCAACTGATCTGCATTGGTGCTCTCCGTTACAAGAAGGAAATGGACTGATTTCGTTAATCTATCCACAATCAACCTATAGCATTACACCTTTCTGTACTCTGGGGAGACCGTGATAAAATCCTCGAAATGCTCTCCCATTCACTCTGGATACTCAATGGTTAAAGCAACCCTGATGGCCGTTGGTGTTCCGCTTTCACTTGCTGACAAGTAGACATTTAGCTACAAACTCTGCAATGTCTTTCTTCATACCTGACCACCAAAGCCTTTCTTGACATCTTGATACATCTTGGTTGCTCCGGATGAGCAGGGTATGGTGTGTCATGAGCCTCCGTAAGAATTTTCTGTTTCAACTCCTATTCGGAGGAATGCACAACTGATGCTTAAAATAGAGGACACAAACTTCACAAAGACTTGGATGTCTTGCCCTCATGCACTTGCTGAACTGTTTTCTGACACCGCTCATCGGCCACTTGCTTTTCTCTTATTTCCTTCAGTAAAGAAAACTGTACTCACGACTGGCAACTCTCCCTGGAACCACTTCAATCTGTTCCATAGACAATTCTTCTTATAACTCTTTCTGCTTGGTAAGCCGGAATAATAAAAGCTTTTCTACTCAAGGCATCGGCTACTACATTGGCTTTTCCCGGTTGATACTTGATCTCACATTCATAATCCTTAACCAGTTTAACCAACTTCTCTGCTCATATTCAACTCGTTTTGAGTGAAGAAGTATTTTAAACTCTATGATCGGTGTAGATATTACTTTTACACATAAAGGGAATGCCTCCAAATCTTTAAGGCAAGACCACCGCTGCTAACTCTAAGTCAGCGTAGGGTATCTGGTCTCATACTCCTTCAGTTGACGAGAAGCATAAGCTATAACCTACCTAACTGCATCACCACGGTGCCAAGCCCCTGCAGAGAGGCGTCTGTAAAATGTCATAATCTACACCTCCTGTGGTAACACTAATACAGGAGCCGTTGTTAAACTCTTCTTCAACTCTTGGAAGCTTTCTTCACATGCTGCTGACTAGACAAAAGGAGTTTTCTGTTTGGTAAGAGCTGTCAAGGTTAGCCAACTGGGCGAATCCCGCTACAAATCACCGGTAGTAACTGCTAAACCTAAGAAACTCCTGATTCTTTCATTGTTCTCAGCTTCTGCACTTCAAGGATTGCCTGCACTTACTCGGATTACCGAAATCCTTCCTTCGACACGGTAGACCCAGGATATCACTTGATAAACCAAAATTCACATAGAAAATTTAGCACACAACTTCTTTTCTCTCAGTTGTGCAATAATAATCTCAAGTGTTTCTATGTTCTTCCCTTGACTTTGAGTAAATCAGGATGTCGTCAATGAAGACAACAAAAACTGATCCAAATACTCAAGGGATACCCTGTCATCAAGTCCATAAAAACCGCTGGGGCATTAGTCAAGCCAAAAGGCATCACTACAAATTCATAATGCCCATATCTTGTACGAAAGGCGAGTTTTAGCCACATTGCTCAACCACTCTTACTTGATGATACCGGACCTCAAATCAATTTTGGAGAACACTGCCGCTCCTTTCAACTGATCAAAAGGTCATCTATCCGGTGAGTGGGTACTTATTCTTCACTGTAATTTTATTCAGCTCCCTATAATCAATACACATCCTTAGTGATCCATTCTTTTTGACAAACAGGATTGGAGCTCCCCAAGGAGAATGACCGGTCGGATAAAGCCTTATCTAAAAGCTCTTGGAGTTGCTTCTAATTCTTGAAGCTCAGCTGGGGCCATTCGATAAGGGGCTTTAGATATTGGTGCTGTCCTGGTGCTAGTTCGATACTAAATTCTACCTTCCTTTCTGGAGGCAAACCCGGTAACTCTTCTGGAAACACATCTAGAAAGTCTCGAACTACTGGCACCCTCTGAATCTCTAGCTGTGGAACATCACCACTCTGCACTACTGGGCAATATATCCCGAACACCCCTTTCTCAACATCTTCCTAGCTTTCACACTACTAATCAGCATGCTCAACTGATGGCCCTCTCAAAAACTAAACTTATCTCCACTATCGAGATTAAATCTCGCCTTCTTTTTCTGACAGTCAATCTCTACTCCATATCTCCCGAGGAAATCCATGCCCAATATCACATCAAAGTCGGGCATATAAAAAACTATTAAGTCAACTATTAACTCTCTACTGGATCACCAAGGACTCTCTTAACAAAATCTCTTGAGTCAGAACACTAACCCCATCGGGTAACTCTTATCTTAATGGTTGAGTCACTCGAATAGGTTTCAAACCTAATCTCTCAATCATCCCATAATATAAACGATGAGTGGCATCTGAATCAATTAAAGCATATAAGGGAACTGAATGAAATAATAACTGACCAGTAACGACTGATGGACTGGCCTCGCTTCCCCCTATGCCATAGTAACACTTTGGCATTTGCAGTACCTCTGAACTCTGAGTGGTTGGTGGAAGAGGAGCTTACAATCTCTCATCATATGCCCTGGCTGTCGGCACCTAAACACACTCTCTGGTCCCTCAGACATTCTCCTGGGTGATTCTCCCATATTTAGGGCAAAAAGGAAACCCTTCCGTCGGGGCCGCTTATTATTCCTCTCTTCTATTGTCTATCTTGAAACTTCTTCTTCTGATTCTTCATGTCTTACCTTTACACCCTCATGTTTCTCTCTCTAGAGGGTGGAGGGTGGGTCATTGGTCCTCTGTCGAGGATCTTACAGGGGAAATTTTATTCTCAAAAATCTTCGCCTTCATTGCCTCCTCAAAGCCTCACTAATTTCGAGGAGGGTTGGAACTTGTCATTATATCCTGGGCTATCTCTGGCTTCAACTCGTGCACAAACTATCCCTTCTCAAGGCCGGAGTACAACTATTCCGGGTGCAAACCTTGCAAGAGAATTGATTCACCAAAATACTTTCACGGCACTAGTCCCTTGCGTAAGCTGATAAATTCTTGGACCTTCTCATGAAATGGTCCTCTGTTCTATACTCGGCCTACCAACTCTTGCTTGAACTCTTCCCCATAAGTGCTGTCACATCATGAGTTTCTTCCATTAATTCCACCAAATTCGAGCATCACCCGAAACAAGAAACTCGTATACCGGATCTTCTCGGTCTGACATGGGAAATAAACTTGTGGCTCGTTCTACGGACCCAAGCCATCTTCGCTATTACTGGATCTGTAGTACCTTAAACTCTGAGGGTGTGATGTTGACTAGAAAAGACCGTAAATCGGTTCAACTCTACTCTGTACTGGGGGAGGTACGGTTGTCCTCTTCGACATGCGCAACTGGCGGTACCTTATGGGGGTTTCAACTCTCCCTGGGTTTCTGCCATGACTTGCTGTATAAATCCCCAAATTCAGCTTCATCCAAGGGAGGGGACGTAGACTCTGGTAGGTTAGAAGGTTCTCTTTCATTCACCACACACCTTTCCACGATTCCGATAACTATGGCTCATCTACAAAATAATCACACCCATAGAACTCGAGAAACAATTACTGTGAAGGAAAGAATTAACTCACAACAGTCGGTTATAGGACGTCGTGGCGATGAGAATAGTACACGTTCAATCCAAAAATCTTTGCTTGATACCAAAAAAGTAACAATGCTGTAAACTAGTACATGCATGCATATAATAACAATAGAAAATGGGCCCAAAACTTTCTTTTTGATTATAAGTAATACGTCTTTTATACACAAAGAGCATCATTTACAAAAAAAAACCATTTTAAAAGACAAAAACAGGGGAAACAGTGTAGCTATTGCTCCTCGCTTGCCGACGCCCCTCCGACTGCATCATCACCTAGATTCTGCATCCACAAAGGAAAATAACGGGGTGAGCACAAAATAATGCTCAGTAAGTAAAAGCCTCTATCTGTTTATCCCCGTACGTATATCTCTTAATTCTTTCCTCGCACTTTCTGTTGTTTCCTACTAAACGTCATGGCCTCATCTTACCGGAGGCACGGCCGGATGGCGTTCACACAGCACCATCCCACTCTTCATGACTGTCGGGTGGAGTTCACACAGCACCAACCCATTCTTAGTGACTACCGAGTGGGGATCACGAAGCACCTACCCGGTTTTCGTAACTATCGGGTGTAGACCACAAAGCACCTACCCGTTCCTCATGACTTTCGGGTGACGATCACAAAGCATTAACCGGTTACTAATCACTGTCGGGTGATGATCATAGAGCATCAACCCACTTCTAATAAATGTCGGGTGATGATCACAAAGCATCAACCCCTTTCTAAGAACTAACCGGGTAATGGTCACAAAGCATCCACCCGTTTCTAATACCTATCGGGTGATGATCACAAAGAATCAACCCATTTCTAATAGCTATTCGGGTGGTGATCACAAAGCATCAACCTGATTCTCATAACTGTCGGGTGATGACCACAAAGCATCAACCCATTTCTACTACTCTTCTCATTCACTCTATTCTAGCACTTCTCATTCTCTCTACCCTTAGAGTAGTTGCATCCACAAAGTTCTCTACTTATAGAGCAAGTGCATCCAAAAGTTTCCTACCCTGTCTTAGGTCACTTCTCAATACACAATTAATGCCTATGGATGGTTCATCTCCACTAATGCACTTATGAAATGCCAACATGCAATGTTGCAAGAATTAAGGTTCACTACTCATACTCAAAACTCTATTAGGCATTTCATCAAACAACTCAAGTGCATAATAAAACTCTACTATAACAATAATTCTAAGTCTTTCTCTAACCATCCAAAATGAGGAGAAACTCTCTCACATAGCCATAAATCCTACCAAAGAAAGACACTACCAAAAAGGATTTCTCAATATCCTTCAATTCCATCTCAAACTACCTTTCCAACCCACATCTCACTTCTTATATTTGAAATGTATAAACAATCACAAAGCACTAGAAATCTCCATTTAAGACTCAATAACATGGCATATAACATGTATATAACATACATACTAATTGCTATCAAAACCTTAGTTAAGAAAATTCTCAAATCTCAACTTGGGTTGGGATTTACTTACCTTGTTATGGAGAGATTTCACTAGCTCTTCCTTTCACTTGGTTTGCTTGACTTTCTCTCTTAGGGTGCCTTAGATTGATTTTCTACCCCAAATCACTCCAAAAGCCCTTTAAACTCCTTAATCAAAAGAAAGAGAAATTGAGAGGAAGCAAGAGAGGAGAGTGGCGATGGAGAAGAAGAATGAAGGGTTTGCAATGACTTAATTCCTTTTAATGAAATTTATACACAAGCATTCCCATTTTGCCCTTACTCTTCTTTGGGAATTCTATCTATATCCTTTGATTCATTACAAACACACCCCTATAACAACATATTCTCCATGAAAATTCCTTACATTTTACTCCCCACTTTTCCTGCTAATTAGGGGTAGAATGGTCAAATTGCCCTTAGGGAAGAAAATATCTAAAACTTAAAAAACATTTTGGTCAACCTGTCGTCGCGGCGAGGAAGCTTCTGTCGCCGCGGCGAAATTGTCCAGTAGCTTCTTGTGGCTTCAACACCTCATCGCCGCGGCGAAGATTCTTTTTCGCCCTGGCGAAGCTTGGAACACTGAACTTCTTCTATTTTCAACCAATTTCAGGGCAAGTATTCAACACACCACTCAATCAAAGGTCAACCAAACAATAATACTAATAAACCAACTCAAACAAGAGCAAAAGAAGAACCAATAACTACGTACCTCAAGTGGGGCGTTACAACTTATATAGTGCAACTAATTAAAACCCTATTCCACTTAGGAATAGCCATGGGCTCCAACCCTAATCTACCCTTGCAACCAAACAACCCATAATGGTATTTTAATTTTAATTAGTTATTATTATAATTAAAACCCACAAATATTAGTATATTAAAATATACTAATATTAAATAATAATAATTCAAATGTATGATCACATATATTTAAATACAATCTCACCAATTTTAATTTTAACATTAAAATTGTATACAGGCAACAATCTCAACAAATTTAATTCCACTATAAGTTTACCAAAATACTCTTTCATCCTATAAGATGAAAATACCCCTTTCAAAAACTCGTTCTTAAATTATCTTCTAATTGTGTGACCCATAGGCTCCTTATCATATCGAGAGTGAGTAGTCTCACGATTGACATCAATCAATCATCTCACTACACACAGACCAAGATTGGCCCCTAGCAAGGCATCACAACCACCCGATAGATTCGAATTCAGCGAAATAGCTACCTATCAAGGATATGGTTACTGTGCAAGCAAATCCATTCACTGTTCGCTATCTCTTCAAGGTTGAGGTACATAAATAGTGTCAACCTCATATATCCATGATATCTTTGTATTCAGTTACTAGACCAATGACTGGGATAATAAATTGGATTGAGCAACAACTCAATCGCATTGTGGCCACAGATTTAGTGTCATTTCAATTTACTAAATTGCGTAGTGAGATAACTTCTCCCATACCAGGGAGTGATGAATCCTTTGTCGATCCACCATAGTCTTGATACACTACTTGATGTAGTCAATCACTACCGTTCTAATAGTCTTAAATAGGACTACGTGGGGCTATTGTCAAACTACACCAATTGGTGCACAAGGCACTCCAGTGATCTCAAGTCCAAGGATCACATGTACCACCATCTATTAGAGGATTTATTCCTTAGACACTAAGTTTACCATCCACATGGAATCCTCCGATGGGTTTGTCTAGTGAACTTACCTATGTCAATCACCCATGCGTTGCACTGGGTTGTCGACAAACAACCTTGACAAGTGAGATCAGTCTTTGCCTTATAACAATGTCATTCAACACTATGATAGCCTTATCTTATTATCTATGTCCTTTGTCAGAATAATACTAGGGCTATGGAAATTTCTACAGTGGCCACCATATGTGATAATAGGGTTCTCACTATCAAGATTTGGATCCCCTGTCACAGTTCTACCATCTTAAGGACATATATCATTACATACAATTATGATTTACATGATATAGAAGAAAATGCCTTTTATTGATAAATAAACATTATTATAAAGAGTCAATATTACAAAATTGATTGGCTCTAAGGCATCTGCTCTAACACATATGTGATCATAGGGTCCTCACAATTAAGATTTAAAACACTCAATTCCCTCGTCACAATTCAACCTTTATAAGGACATATATCAATATATATACAAATATATAATTGAATGTTATGATATAGAAGTTACGCCTTTATTGATATTCAATAATATTATTACAAATGTTCTAATATAATTAGCTTTAGTGCACCTATCCTAACAAATGAACCAAGATGTAATAGGAGAAAGATTAATTTCAATCATATACATCCCTTTGGGAGAAGATGCATAATTCTTCTTCTTGTTTGCTAGGAAGGTCTTGCAATGTTTTTTCTAATGGCCAGGCTTGCCACAATTGAAGCAAACAACCTTCCCATCCTTGCTCAAGCCACCAACAAGCTTCATAACATCTTGGCTTTCAGGCTTAAACTTGGGATTGGCCTTAGCCTCTCATTTGCCTTGTTTACCACTTCCTTTCCCATGTGCAGCAAGAACTAACAACACTAGTTTTGTTCTTCATGTCCTTCTCAACTATCTTCAGCATACTCAAAAGCTTTGAGAGAGACTTCTCCATTGCATTCATTTTGAAATTCAAAATGAATTGGGAAAAGGAGTTAGGCAAGGGTTGTAGAAGAAGGTCTATAGAAAGTTTTGTGTCCATGACAAAACCCAAAGTCTTAAGCCTTTGATTGTAACCAATCATCTTGATTACATGTGGGCCAACTTGGGCCCTCAGCCATTCGACATCTAAACAATGCCTTTGATGCCTCATGGCATTCGTATCTAGCATGATTATTAAAGAGTTCCTTTAGATTTATGATGATAGAACTAGCCTCCAAATGCTCATGTTGCTCTTGCAGATAGACATTATCAACGCCAACAACAAACACTGCACAATGTCAGCATCATGGAGATACTTTTGATAAGTATCTCTTGCTTCCTGAGTAACCTCACGTTTAGGCGCTTCCATAACAGGCTCATCAATGATGTACAATTTCTTCTCTAACTTAAGTACAATCCTAAGATTTCGATACTAGTTAGTGAAGTTTGTGAAATCAAACCTATTATCCTTTTCAATGATAGATCATAGTGATAGGGTAGATGTAGTCATTATGAAGTGTGAATCTACAATATTGCAAAATAAATAGTGTTAATATTATATTATATTAATTAATAAGGTCTTTGATTAATTAATAACTCCCACTATTTTACTCAAGCTCAATAGTGTTAGTAAATCGATGAACTATGGCAGCTGAAAAAAAAAAAAAAAATTGCTCATCAATTAATCTAATTCCCATGACTAGGGTATGATGAATATATGTTTTACATGTTTATAATCAAATCAATATAAAAATCCATAAGAGGATTAAGAAAAACAATACCTACGTTTGAAGGCTCCTTTAAGGTTTTGATTTCGCCATCAATTTGAGAATGAAATCGCACGAACGTTGATCCACACGAAGATAATCCGAAGAACTAAAAACATGATTTGCTAGATCCACTTGATGGCTTCAAGAATCAAAGAAAATAATTTTTCTCTCAAGAGAAATGATGAAAGACGTGAAGGGGAGTATATGGGTGGCTAGGGTTTTTCAATTACTTGAATTGTTATGTTATATTTTAATTTAAGTTGCACTTATATAGTGCAACTAATTAAAACCCTATTCCACTTAGGAATAGCCATGGGTTCCAATTCTAATCCACCCTTGTAGCCAAACAAGCTAAATTGGTATTTTAATTATTAATTATTATTATTATTAAAAAACCACAAATATTATATATTAAAATATATTAACATTAATAATAATAATAATCCATTTAAATATATGCACACACATATTTAAATATAATCTCACCAATTTTAATTTCAATATTAAAATTGAATAAAGGCAACAACCTCAGCAAATTTAGTTGCATTGTGAGATTACCAAAATACTCTTTCGTCTTAAAAGATGAAAAATACCCTTTTCACATATTGATTCTTAAATTATCTTCTAAGTGTCTGATCCATAGGCTCCTTATCATATCAGCAATGACTAGTCTCGCGATTGATACCAATCAATCATCTCACTACACACAGACCTAGACTGGCCTCTAATAAGGCATTATGGCCATCCGATAGATTTGGATTCAACAAAACAGCTACCTATCAACTATATGGTTATCGTTCAATCAAACCTTTCATCATCCATTATCTCATCAAGGTTGAGGTATAGAAGCAGTGTCAACCTCAAAAATCCTTGATCTCTTTGTATTCAAATATTGGGCTAACGACCATAATAGATTGGATTGAGCAACAACTCAATCCCACTATGGCCACAAGTTTAGTGTCGTTACCATTTACCGAATGGATTAGTGAGATATTTTCTCTTGTACCTAGGAGTGATGAATCCTTTGTCAATCCACCATAGTCTTGATAGACTTCTCGATGTAGCCAATCACTACTGTTCTGATAGCTTTGAATATAACTACGCTGGACTAGTGTCAAACTACACCAATTGGTGCACAAGGCACTGCAATGATCACAAGTCTAAGGATCACATTCACACCCTCCATTAAAAGATTTATTCCACAAACACTAGGGTTACCATCAATGTGGAATCCTCTAGTAGGTCTGTCTGGTGAACTCGCCTATGGCAAGCACCCATGTGTTACACTAGGTTGTCGGCAAACAACCTTGACAAGTGAGATCAGTCATTGCCTTATGACAAGGTCATTCAACACTATGATCGTCTTATTGTATTATCTTTGTCCTTGGTTAGAATAATACTAGAGCTACAAACATTCTAGAATGACCACCATATGTCATAATAGGGTTCTCACTATCAAGATTTGAAACACTCGATACCCTTGTCACGGTTCTACCATCGTAAGGACATATATCAAGACATACAATTATGAATTACATGATATATTAGAAAATGCCTTTTTATTGATAAATAAACATTCTTACAAAATGCCTTTTTATTGATAAATAAACATTCTTACAAATTGTCAATATTGCAATAATTGATTGGCTCTAGGGCACCTACTCTAACAATCTCCCACTTGCACTATAGCCAATCATTCATTTATTTAATACTGAATGACCTTAAGTGCTTTTCATGATTCTACTGCGATAGAAGCTTCATCAGTGGATTGGAAAGATTCTCATCAGTATGTACTTTGCAAATTTGCACATCTTTCATCTCAACCATTTCTTTGATGAGATGAAATTGCCTATGTAGGTTAACGGATCTATAAAATGCAACAGAAATTAAAATTTTTTAATTAGATCCGCAAACCTTAACCAAGATCTTTATTGTTGATTTACAGTATTTTAAATTAACCAAATCAAGGATGTAAAATTTCATAGCAACGTTGGAGGCTCCTTCGATTTGAGGTTTGAATCGCTACAACTTCAAAGTAGAAGTGCACTTGCGGTATCCACATGAAAACAGGATGGTTATCATTGAGGAATTTTTAAGCTAGGAAAAACTCTTAACTTCAAGAATAATTTTCTGCAGAATTTTTCTTGGGAAGAAAAATTCTTTCTTTCGCAAAAGGATTCACGTTTTTGGGAGAGGGAGAGAGAGGGTGGCTAGGGTTTATTTTAATTGAATGAATTATTTCATTTTAATTTTAGTTGCACTTAAATAGTGCACACTAAAACCCTATTCCAAATTGGAATAGCTATCTATTCCAATTGGAATATTGGAATAGATTACCCTTGCAAGCATGACATTTCAATTCAAATTTAAAAACAAAATTTGAATTCACATTATCAATATTAATAATAAATATTAATATTGGATAATATCCTTTGTATTTAAATATATATAAACTAAATATTTAAATATATATAATCTCACTAATTTAATTTCCATATGAAATTAAATTTTGGCAACAACCTCAATAAATTTAATTACACTGTGAAATTACCAAAATATCCTTTCATCTTAAAAGGTGAAAATTCCCTTTCATCATAAATGATGAAAATACCCTTCTCATGAATTTTATTCTTAATCTGTCTTCTATGTGTGCGACCTGAAGGCTCCTCATCATATCGACAATGAATCATATCATGATTGATAATCAATCATTGTCCCACTAGACACAAACCAAGATTGGCCTCTAGTTAGGCATCATGGCCACCCGATAGATTTGATTTATCGAAACCGCTACCTATTAACAATATGGTTATCGTGAAATCCAAAATTTTCATCACCTATTATCTTATCAAGGTCAAGGCATAGAATTAGTGTCAACCGCGGATATCCTTGATATCTTGATATTTAGTTATTGGACCAACGACCAAAATAGATTGGATTGAGCTACAACTCAATCCCACTATGACCATAGATTTAATGTCGTTGCCATCTACCGAATTACTCAGTGAGATAATTTTCTTCATACCAAGGAGCGATGAATCCTCTGTCGATCTACCATAGTCTCGATACACTTTTCAATGCAGCCAACCACTACCGTTCTGATAGTCCTGAATAGAACTACATCGGGCTAGTGTCAAACTACACCAAACACTACAAAAGGCGCTCCAGTGATCTCAAGTCTAAGGATCTCATGCACCACCATTCATTGGAGGATTTTTTCCATAGATACTGCGGTAACCATCTATGTGGAATCCTCCGGTGGGCCAGTTCGGTGAACTTGCCTACAACAAGCACCTATGTGTTGCACCAGGTTGTCACCAAACAACCTTGACAAGTGAGATTTGTCACTGCCTTTCGACAGGGTCATCCAACACTATGTTAGCTTTACCGTATTATCTATGCCCTAGGTCAAGATAATACTAGGGCTATGGGCATTTCTAGAATGGCCACCATATGTGCTCATAGGGTTCTCACTATCGAGATTTCAAACACTCGATGCCCTCGTCACGATTCTACCATCCTAAGGACATATACCATTTTCCTATACGAATATAATCATCTCATATGGTATAGATAAATGCCTTTTATTGATAATAAAACATGATTACAAATAGTCAATTTACACAACTAGATTGGCTTTAGGGCACCTACTCTAACAACCTAAGTATGTGTTTAGACTTATTGTGAGACCGTGGTTCCTTTGCTTGAGCTATTGCTCCATTTTGGTCGTAATAGTCATCTATTGGATCAACTATTGTGGAAACCACACCAAGTTAGGTGACAAACTTCTTAATTCAAACTGCCTTATTGGCCACATCGAATGATGTGATATACTCAGCCTCCACTGTAGAGTTTGCTACAATGCTTTGCTTAGAGCTCTTCCAGCTCACTGTAGCTCTATTAAGAAAAAATAGAAACCCAAATTGTGAGCAACAATCATCTTTATCCATTTGGAAACTAACATCACTATATCCTCTTATAGTGAGCTCATCTTCCCCTCCACAAACCAAGAACATATCCTTACTCAGTCCTTTTCAGGTAGTTAAGGATGTTCTTGATAGCTATCTAGTGATGCTTACCGGGATCTGATTGATATCTACTACAAGTGCTTAATGCACACGAGACATCAACCTGAGTTCCAATTACTGACGCATATGTGATCCTCTTCATTTTATCTCTGTCGTTGTGTGTTTTAGGACACATATCCTTAGAGAGATAGACACTATGTGACATCTAAATAAATCCCTTCTTGGATTCTCTTATATGGAATCTCTTCAATACCTTGTCTATATACGTACTTTGACTTAGGTTAATGAACCTACACGATCTATCATGATAGAATGCCACTACCTCCCACTTATTTTCTTGTAAACACAAGGCTTATCTTCGTTCTTGATGAAACCGAAGTCTTTTATAGCTTCATCACAATGAATATTCCAACTCTTTAAAGCTTGCTAGAGTCCATAAATGGACCTCTGCAACTTGCATATCTTATCAACTTGTCCATCAAGAACAAAACCATCGAGTTGTGTCATATACACACCCTCTTCAAGGTTATTGTTCAAGAACGCTGTTTTGGCATCCGTATGCCAAATCTCATAGTCATGATATGCAACAATCGCAAGCATAATCCAGATAGACTTAATCATGGAAACTGGTGAAAAGGTTTCTTCATAATCAATACCATGAATTTGTTTGAAACCTTTGACAACCAATCATGCCTTATAGGTATGTACATTTCCATCCATGTTAGTCTTCTTTTTGAAGATCCATTTACACACTATAGGTTTTAACCCTTTAGATGGATCCACGAGAGACCATATACCGGGTTCTAGTACATGGAGTCCATCTTAGATTTCATGGCTTCAAGCCATTTAATAGACTCTGGAATCGATATAGTGTGATTGTAGGTCTTGGGTTCATTATCTAGGTAGACCAGTACGTTGCCATGCTAAGTCACGAGAAACCCATATCTCTCAAGCACATGACGTACTGTTCTAGACCTACGTAGCTCCTGTGCTACTTGAGGTGGTTCACTTTGATCCACAGGTTGTGGAGTAACCTCCTCATGATGTTCAACCACTTCTTGTGGCACATCATCCCATCCTTCGTTCAATTATCTTGTGATTCTAGAACTTCATTGAGTTCTACTTTTCTCCCACTGATACCTCTTACAAAAAACTCTTCCCCTAAAAGTACCAGTACGAGCAACAAAAATTTTGTGCTCTTTTGGGTTGTAAAAATAGTATCCTTTGGTCTCCTTAGGATACCCCACAAATATACATTTATTAGATTTTGGGCCTAGCTTGTTTGAAGTCAATTTCTTGACATAAGCTTCACAACTCCAAATCTTTAGATAAGACAAGTTTGGCTTTCGCCCACTCCATAGTTCACATGGAGTCTTATCCACAAACTTTGATGGCACACAGTTCAATATGAGTCGTAGTCTCTGGGGCATAAACCTAGAATGATGTGGGTAGATCACTAAAACTCATCATGGACCTAACCATATCAAGTAAGGTCTTATTCCTTTTTTCAAACACACCATTATGTTGGGGTGTATATGGAGGAGTGATTTGCAATACTATCCCATACTCCTTTAAGTATTAAGAAAACCCGGAGCTTAAGTATTCACCACCTCGATCTGACTGAAGAGTTTTAATACTTTTGCCCAACATATTCTATACTTCACTTTTGAATTCATTGAATTTATCAAAGGCTTCAGACTTATATATCATATGGTAGACATAACCATATCTACTGAAGTCATCATACTGATGAAGTATGAATATCCACCTCTGGCTTCAACTATTAGTGGATCGCATGCATCACTATGGATGATGTCTAACAATTCAATACTTTGTTTTGTGAAAGGCGACTTGGTCATCTTGCCTAAAAGGCATGACTTGCATACCTCAAATGACTGAAAGTCAAAGTCCAAAACTCCATCCTTTTGAAGTTTTCCAAAGCGGATCTGATTAACATGACCCAATCTACAATGCCAGAGGTATGTTTGGGTTTGATTGATATGTTTAGCTTTCATTGTTTCAATATTGAGGACATCCTTATTGTTTAAATCAAGAACATAAAATTCGTTATATGTTAGGAAATGATCCATATATGCAACAAAAAACAAAAAAATCATAATACAAGGATCGTTCCAAAGAGCCAAGATCAAAGGTATGATTTTACAGTTTATATTAAAGTAGAAATCTATAGAAAATTAATCAAGAGTTTAAGAAGTCATATGCACGTTTGGAGGCTCCTCCAATTTTTCCACTGAATGTGTTTTGCTACCAACCCAAGTGTGGGGTCAAACCGATGTAGTCCAAACGAAGACAATCGCAAGGAACTAAGGAGGGATTTGCTAGATCCTCCTTAGCCTTAAGAATCAAGAAGAAATAAAGAGAAATTGATTTCAAGCAAAAACCAAGTCTGGCATGGGAGAGAGAGGAAAGGGGCTGAGTGTGTTTCTTTTTCAATCAAAGTGAATGAATGAAAAACCTTACTCAATTTTAATTAACACTTTTCTTATATAGTGTTATTTAATTGCCCTATTCCCATATGGAATAGGCTTGGGCTCCAACCCAAACACCCCATGTTTCCAAACACTCCCAATTAGATATTTATTTTAATTCATCATTATTTTCAATTAAAATCAATTAATATATATTTAATATATATATATTAACATTTAACAATAATGATAATTTATTTAAATATCTGTTATCACATATTTAAATGTAATTTCACTTATTTAATTTTTCTAACAAATGAAATAAAAGGCTACGACCTCAACAAATTTAATTGCACTGTGAAATTACCAAAATACCCTTTTGCCTAAAAAGACGAAAACACCCTTCTTTCTTTCTGAGTCTTAAATTATCTTCTATGTGTGTGACCCATAGGCTCCTCATCATACCGGTAGTGTATAGTATCATGATTAACACCAATTAATCGTCTCACTAATACATAGACCAAGATTGGCCCTTAGAAAGGCATCATTGGCCCCTAGCAAGGCATCATGGCCACCCGATAGATTCAGATTCAGCAAAGTAGCTACATGTCAACGATATGGTTACCGTACAATTTGATCCTTTCATCATATGTTATCTTGACGAGATGAAGGCATAGAAATAGTGTCAACCTTCGGTTACTCTCGATATTATGTATTCAGTTTCTGGACTAATGACCTGTATTATAAACTAGATAGAGCAACAACTCAATCCTACTGTGGCCACAGTTTTAGTGTCATTGCCATATACTGAATTGCGCCGTGAGATAACTTCTCTCGTACCCGAGAGTGATGAATCCTCTATCTATCCACCATAGTCTTGATACACTCCTCGATGCAGCCAATCACCATTGTATTGACAGCTCTGAATAGAACTGTGTTAGGCTAGTGTCAAACTGCACCAATCAGTGCACAAGGCGCTCCGATGATGTCATGTCTAAGGATCACATGTACCACCATTCGTTAGAGGATTTGTTCTATAGACACTGGGGTTACCATCCATATGGAATCCTCTGGTGGGTCTGTCCAGTGAACTTGCTGCAGTGTCTTCGCCTATAGCAAGCACTCATGTGCTACACCAGGTTGTCACCAAACAACATTGATAAGTGAGATCAGTCACTACCTTTCGATAAGGTCGTTCAACACTATGATAGCCTTACCGTATTATCTGCGCCCTTACTTCAGAATAATACTGGGGCTACAGACGTTTCTAGAATGGCCACCATATGTGCTCATAGGGTTCTCACTATCAAGATTTGAAACACTTGATACCCTCGTCATGGTTCTACCATTCTAAGGACATATATCAATACTTATTGCAATAATAATGATTTATGCGATATACAATAAAATGCCTTTTATTGATTAATGAACATTATTATAAGGAGTCAATTCTACAATAATTGATTGGCTCTAGGGCATCTACTCTAACATTATATAACCTTGTAATTTCCAATAGAATACCATTCAAACTGAAGGACATCAATCCATTAGAAATTTCAAAGTGATATCCCATATTATCCAAAGCAGATACTAAAATAATATTTCTAGAAATTGAAGGTGCAAAATAAAAATTATTTAGTTCCAATAATAAGCTCGTTGGCAAAGTTAAAAGACCATACAGCTAATGCAGCTACATGTGCTCCATTTCCAACTCGTAGGTCCAGCTCTCCCTTGGCAAGCAATCTACTTTACCTTAGTCCTTGGACATCAGTACAAAAGTCAAAAAACAAATTGTATATCCCTAATAAGCCTTATCTGGCTAAGCCTTAACAAAAGTTCCTTGATGATGATGATAATGTTCAATGCATTAGGCTAGCATCGATGACACCTGAGCTGCAAAAGCAGCATGAGAATATGGATGCAAATGCCATAATTCTGCACCTCAAGGAGCTTTTTCAAAGTAATGCTCGTCATGAGAGCTATAAGGTGTCAAAGGCACTGTTTAGGAGTCGAATGACTGAAAGAGCCCAAGTTAGTCCTCATGTGCTCAAGATGATTGGGCACATAGAGAGGCTTGAGACTTTGGGGTTTATTGTGGATATAGACTTACAAGTGGATTTAATTCTGTAGTCATACTTGACTCTTATTCACTGTTCATAATGAACTTCAATATGAACACGATGGTGAAGTCCTTCTCAGAGCTTTTAAACACGCTTGCGATTGCGGAGCAAGACTTGAAAAAGCCCAAGCCTATTTTACTAGTTACTGCCAGTAAAGGAAAAGGTAAGGGCTTGGGATAAGCCCCTGTTTTACTGGTTTCTGCCAGTAAAGGAAAGGGTAAGGGTAAGGGTAAGGGTAAGGGTAAGGGTAAGGGTAAGGGCAAGGGAACGGCCAAGGCCTATCCCAAGCCCAAAGGTTAGGATGCTCTCAAACCTGAGGGTGGTATTGGGAAAGGTGAGAAGATAGTCTGCTTCTATTGCCAAAAGCTTGGCCATTAGAGGAAGCACTACAAAGCTTTCAAGCAAGAAAAAGTTAGACGCGTCGACTTCAAGTATGTACATGATTGAGATTAACTTCTCCCTTTCAACATCTTGGGTCATTGACACAAGATTTTGTACTCACATTTGTACTAATGTGTAGGGACTAAGGCAGAGTAGATTGCTCGCCAAGGAAGAAGTAGACCTACAAGTTGGAAATTGAGGACATATGGCTACATTAGATGGGATTTATTGTTTGACTTTGCCTACGGGCTTATTGTTGGAACTTAATAGTGTCAACCTTCGGTTACTCTCGATATTATGTATTCAATTACTAGACCAATGACATATATTATAAACTGGATAGAGCAAAAACTCAATCCCACTATGGCCACAGTTTTAGTGTCATTGTCATTTTCTGAATTGCGCCATGAGATAACTTTTCCCGTACCCGGGAGTGATGAATCCTCTATCTATCCACCATAGTCTTGATACACTCCTTGATGTAGCCAATCACTATCGTATTGATAGCTTTGAATAGAATTGCGTTAGGCTAGTGTCAAACTACACCAATCGGTGCACAAGACGCTCTGGTGATCTCAAGTCTAAGGATCACATACACCACCATTCGTTAGATGATTTGTTCCATAGGCACTGGGGTTAACATCCATATGGAATCCTCTAGTGGGTTAGTCCAGTGAACTTGCCTACAATAAGCACCCATGTGTTGCACCAGGTTGTCACCAAACATGTAACGCCCCACATGAGGTACGTAGTTATTGTTGCTTCTTTCGCTCTTATTTGAGTTGATTTTGGTAATATTGTTTGATTGAGTGTTGTGTTGAATGCTTGCCCTGAAATTGGTTGGAAATAGAAGAAGTTTAGTGTGCCAAGCTTCGCCGGGGCGAAGGAGAATCTTCGCCGCAGCGAAGATGTGTTGAAACCACGGGGAAACTCTCTGGACAGTTTCGCCGCGGCGACAGAAGTTTCTTCGCCGCGGCGACAGGCCGATTAAAATGTTGGTTAAGTTTTAGATATTTTCTTCCCTAAGGGCAATTTGACCATTCTACCCCTAATTAGCAGGAAAAGTGGGGAGTAAAATGTAAGGAATTTTCATGGAGAATATGTTGCTATGGGGGTGTGTTTGTAATGAATCAAAGGATATAGATAGAATTCCCAAAGAAGAGTAAGGGCAAAATGGGAATGCTTGTGTATAAATTTCATTAAAAGGAATTAAGAGTTAGCAAACCCCTCATTCTTCTTCTCAAAAACGCAACTCTCCATTCTTGCTCCTCTCAACTTCTCTTTCTTTTGATCAAGGAGTTCCAAGGGGTTTTTGAAGTGATTTGGGGTAGAAAATCAACCTAAGGCTTCCTAAGGTAAGGATTCCTACTTAAGTTGTGTGATTTGTGAGTTTTAGTTCATATTGAAGTTTGAGGGTTTTTGTTCTTTTGGTTAAGAGTAGAGAAAAAGTCAAGCAAAACAAGTGAAAGGAAGAGTTGGTGAAGTCTCTCCATAACAAGGTAAGTAAAACCCAACCCAAGTTGAGATTTATGAATTTTCTTGATTAGGGTTTTGATAGAAATGATGTATGTATGTGATATACATGTGATATGCCATGTATGGAGGCTTAAATAGAGATTTCTATGCCTTGTGATTGTTTATACCTTTCAAATATAAGAAATGAGTTGTGGATTGGAAAGGTAGTTTGAGATGGAATTGAAGGGGTATTGTGGAACCCTTTTTGGAAGTGTTTTTATTTGGCAGGTTTTGTGGTTATGTGAAGGGGTTTCTCCCCATTTTGGATGGTTAGAAAAAGTTTTAGAATCATTGCTATAGTAGAGTTTTATAGTGCACTTGAGTTGTTTGATGAAATGCCTAATAGAGGTTTGAGTATGAGTAGTGAACCTTAATTCTTGCAACATTGCATGTTGGCATTTCATAAGTGCATTGGTGGAGATGAACCATCCATAGGCACTAATTGTGCATTGAAAAGTGACCTAAGAAAGTGTAGGAAACTTGTGTATGCAATTACCCTATGAGTAGAGAGCTTGGTGGATGCAACTACTCTAAGAGTAGAGAGAATGAAAAATGCTAGAATAGAGTGAATTAGAAGAGTAGAATAGATGGGTTGATGCTTTGTGATCATCACCCGACAGTTATGAGAATCGGGTTGATGCTTTGTGATCACCACCCGAATAGCCATTAGAGATGGGTCGATGCTTTGTGATCGTTACCCTATGAGTAGTAGAAGCGGGTAGATGCTTTGTGACCACTACCCGGTTAGTTGTTAGATAAGTGGGTTGATGCTTTGTGATCATCATCCAACATTTAGTAGAGGTGGGTTGATGCTTTGTGATCATCACCCGACAGCGACTAGAGACGGGTTAATGCTTGGTGATCGTTACCCAAAAGTCATGAGAAACGGGTAGGTGCTAAGTGGTCTCCACCCGACAATTAGGAAAACCGAGTAGGTGCTTTGTGATCCCCACTCGGTAGTCACTGAGAACGGGTTGGTACTGTGTGAATTCCACCTGATAGTCATGAAGAGTGAGATGGTACTGTGTGAACGCCATCTGGCCATACCTCCGGTAAGACGAGGCCATGATGTTTAGTAGAAACAGAAATAGAAACAGATATAGAAACATAAATAGTATAAGGAAAGAATTACGTGTGATACATAAGGGGACAGACAGATGGAGGGTTTTACTTACTGAGCATTATTTTGTGCTCACCCCGTTATTTTCCTTTGTGGATGCAGGATCTAGGTGTTGATGCAGTCGGAGGGGCGTCGGCAAGCGAGGAGCAATAGCTACACTATTTCCCCTGTTTTGTCTTTTAAAAATGAATTTTTGTAAACAGTACTCTTTGTGTATAAAAGACATATGAATTGAAATGAAAAGAAAACTTTGGGCCCAATTTTCTATTGTTATTATGCATGCATTGTACTAGTTTTCAGTAGTTGTTACAAAACACCCTTGACAAGTGAGATTAGTCACTACCTTTCGGTAGGGTCGTTGAACACTATGATAGCCTTATGGTATTATCTGTGCCCTTTACTTCAGAATAATACTGGGGCTACGGACGTTTTTAGAATGGCCACCAGCTCATAGGGTTCTCACTATCAAGATTTGAAACACTTGATACCCTCATCACAGTTCTACCATTCTAAGGACATATATCTATACATACAATGATGATTTACGCGATATAGTATAAAATGCTTTTTATTGATCAATGAATATTATTACAAAGAATCAATACATACAATGATGATTTACGCGATATAGTATAAAATGTTTGGATACAAGGGGTGTTTGGGTTGGAGCCAAAGCCTATTCCATATGGGAATAGGGCAATTAAACTTGACTATATAAACTTAAGTTTAATTGAGAGATAGGTGAATATTTCATTATATCATTTTTCATTTGAGAGAAAAACTTTCCAGCCCCTAAACACTCTCACGCCAGGTTTTTGCTTTTGCTAAGAATCAAAGTTTTCTTTGATTTTTGCTTTTTGGTTCTTAAGGCTAAAAAGGATCTAACAAATCCTTTTTTAGTTCCTTGCGATTATCTTCGTGTGGACTACATTGGTTCGATCCTACACTTGGATCGGCAGCAAAATTCGTTCAGAGACAAAGTTGAAAGAGCCTCCAAATGTGCGTATGATTTCTTAAACTTTAAACTGATTTTATGCAGATTCTTATTATGATATAAACTGTAAATTTGTACCCTGATCTTGGTTCTATGGAACGATCCATTTATTATTATTATTTTTTCTGCTGGCTCAATGGATCATTTCCTAACAATGGTATCAGAGCCTAGGGTACCAGATTTTATAGTTTTATGTGGATGGTTGATTATATGTATTTGATTGATAATATGTTGCTTTAAAGAATCTGCCTAAAATCTGCCTTAAAAGCGTGTTTTAAGAAATCAATTAATCGATTAATTTTAATTTGTTGATGATCTGCAAGTTTGGTATATTGGGTTATTGATTTTTGTTGAAATTAGTGTTTATGATTGACTACAAAATCCATTTGGTGTGTTTTTGGTGACTGGATGAATTGATCCGGACCTACAGATCAGTGTATGCTCGCCATGGCGATATAACCCATCGCTGCGGTGTGCATGTTTGGCTTTCACACTGATTACAAAATCAGCGCTTGCCGCGGTGATGGTCCTTAGGACGAACACTGTACGAAATCAACGCTCGTCGTGGCTATATAACCCATCGCCATGGCGATCGCACATTGAGTGTGAACGTCAAGTAAATCACCGCATGCTACAGCAATATAACTCATCGCCGCAGCGAGCGCACTTCCTAGTTCGTAGGGGCCAGATAGTAAAGTTTTCAAAAATTTTAGACCAAATACAAATCTACAAATTGTCAGGGGATAATTAATAAGTAACCCACCAATTTAAAAAAATTGTTTGTTTTTTAAATGAATGCTATGTACTTGTTTGTATATTGCATGGTGCCTGGTACATGAGCCTTAGACCTATGGTGAATGTTTTAAAATTTTTGGGTATGTATTTTTGTAATTTATTAAATAGGGTCTGCGTGTCCTGCCTTTCTCCTCTTCTCAATGTACATTCTCTTCTCATCTCATTCCCCTCGAATGTAAATTAAGGTTTCTAAATTTATTGATGTAAAGAATTTTGTATAATTATTCTTATTGTAAATTTAGAATGATGTTTTTGTAATGTACTTAAAGACGGAGCAAAGGATAAGGCAACCATACTTGAAGACTCAAGATATTTATTACAGGACCATTAGGTGACCCACCGATTCCTCTAGGCTCGAGGAAATTGGTTTTAGTTGGGCCATGTACCGACACGTTTTAATATTTTGTTTAGAATGCATGATAAGGTTGAATGTTCAATAACATGCCAAACAATGTCATTCTAACAAAGATAATGATCTGGTGAGACATTAAATAACAAACCCTCAATTAAAGGATATTAAGTCATGTAAGCCTTCCATCACCACGATTTTAATCAAACCACTGTTCGTCAAAACCTTGTTCGCCAAAGCAAAGGGTGCACTTCTACCAATGGGAGGTTAAAATGCATTGGAGTTTTCCTTAATGGTGATGGGTCAACTTAAAATGACGGTTTTGCTTGTTTGCCAAAGCGAAGGTTGATAAACACGTCATAGGCATAGTAGAGTAGTACACATATTGTGTGTACGTGGTGACATGTAGTGTCCACTCTACTGATACTAAGAATCACACTTGAGGACGATGGCATGTAGTGTCCATTGGATTGTGTGATTGGCTTGTTGGCTTTTTCACATTTGAGGTTGATAGTAGGAGCTATCAACTGGTGTGGATTAAGTATGTTGGCCTACCTAATCAACTCGTTTTGGCTTGCTCGCCAAAGCGAAGGTTAGAAATGGGAAGGATGGGATCTTGGTCTAATAGGAAAGTCAACGGGCTTTCCCGAGTTAATAGTAAGGGCTATTGACTTGAGTAAAATAGTGGGAGCATCATTTAATAAAAGACCATATTAAATAATAATGAACATGGTAATAACAATTAATTATTCTGCACTTGTAGATTCACTTAAAATTGGGCAAAATAATCCCAACATCACTGTGAAATCATCGAACTGGAGAGAAATGGAATGGTGAAAATTTTGTTGACTGGTATAGAAGTATAAACAATATACTTCAGTCAAGTGATAGATGATACACCACTGAGCAAGCTTTATCACTAGAGCTCGCTGATAGTTCTATCCATGAGACTGGGTATGTATATGTGAAGCATACACATGATGCAAAAGCAAAAATGACTAGATACATTGTGCTTGCATCAACGGCACCATTACTTCGACAACAGTGCCAGCAAATGAATTTAGCTTCTATTCTTCATTTTCTTCATAGAAATGAGAAGCATATGGTGTCTCAATCATTATTCAGATGTAGGATGGAAGAGGGTACCAAAATTGGCGATCATATGCTCAAGTTGACCGAGTATATGAACAAGCTTGAGATTTTGGGATGTGGACTTAATGAAGGTTTAGCGATAAACCTAATATTACAGTCTTTGCCAGATTCTTATTCTCAGTTTGTCTATGACTTTATTGAGGAAGATAAGAAGAACACCCTTTTCGAGCTTCTAGATTTGTTGAAGGCTACTAAGTCAGGCATGAAAATGTCAGAAACATTGACGTTGGTTGAAGCCAACTCAAGTGAAAAGGAAAGGGCTCAAAAGTCATTGGAAAGAACTGTTGCAGATAGGAAAGGCATTTGTCCTCACTATGGGAATCCTAGCCACTGGAGAAAACATTGCAAGGCCTTCCTGGTAAGAGGAAAGAAGAATGTTACTTCTTCATCAGGTAAGTTTTTGAGATCAACTTATCCTATTAACATCTTGGGTTATTAACACAAGATGTGGTTCTCACATTTGATTGATGTGTAGGGACTACGGAAGAGTAGATTGCTAGCCGAGGGAGAGGTGGACCTACCAGTTGGAAATGAAGCACGTGCTACTGCATTTGCTATAGGATCTTATCGTCTGATTTTGCCGATGGACTTGTTTCTTGGAACTTGTGGATTATTATGGTTTTTCTTCAGTTTCTAGAAATTATATTTCTGTGTCCACTTAGGACAAATGAGAATATTAGTTTACTAATGGATTTTTGTCCTTGAGTGTAAATAATATTCTTTATGGAACTGTTTCATAATAATATGTTCTTTAAGAAAGACAATAAGGATAATCTCAAAATGGTAATTATGCCAACTTTGGCAAGTTAAGCTAAACATACCTGAAGGAATGTGGCATAGTGTCACAACTCACTCCTCCTTATACAGCCTAACACAATGGAGTGCCAGAAAGGAGGAACATGACCTCACTCGATATGGTTAGGTCCATGATGAGTTTTAGTGATTTACCTACATCAATCTAGGGTTACGCCCTAGAGACAGTGACTCACATTTTGAACCGTGTACCGTCAAAGTCTATAGATAAAACTCCATATGAGCTATGAAGTGGGCAAAAGCCCAGCTTGTCTTATCTAAGGATTTGGTATTGCAAAGCTTATGTTAAGAAATTGAATTCGAGCAAGCTGGGCCCAAAATCCTAAAAATGTATATTTATGGGGTAACCAAAGGATACTATTTCTACCATCCAGAAGAGCGCAAAATTTTTGTTACTCATTCTGGTGTCTTCCTAGAAAAGGAATTTTTTCTAAGAAGTACTAGTGGGAGAAAAGTAGAACTGGATGAAATTCTAGAACCACAAAATATACTGGACAAAGGACGGGATGATGTGCCACAAGAAGTGGCTGAACATCATGATGAGGAGGTTACTCCACAACTTGTGGAGCAAAGTGAACCACCTCATGTAGCATAGAAGCTACGTAGATCTGGAAGAGTACGCCATAAGCCCAAGAGATATGGTTATCTCGTGACTCAACATGGTGACATACTGGTCTACCAAGACGATGAACTCATAATCTACGAAGACGCTGTATCAGATCTAGATTTTGTTAAATGGCTTGAAGCCATGAAATCTGAGATGGACTCCATGTACGAGAACCAAGTATGGTCTTTGGTGGAACCACTTGAAGGGGTAAAATCCATAAGGTGTAAATGGGTCTTCAAGATAAAGACTGACATGGATGGCAAGGTGCATACTTACAAAACACAACTAGTTGCCAAAGGTTTCAAACAAATTCATGGTATTGACGAAGAAGAAACCTTTTCACCAGTTGCCATGATTAAATCCATCTGGATTGTGCTTGCGATTGCTGCATATCATTACTATAAGATTTGGCAAATGGATGTCAAAACAGCTTTCCTAAACGGAAACCTTGAGGAGGATGTGTATATGACACAACCCGATGGTTTAGTTCTTGATGGGCAAGCTAATAGGGTATGCAAGTTGCAGAGATCCATATATGGACTCAAGCAAGAATCAAGGAGCTGGAGCATTCGTTTTGATGAAGCCGTAAAAGAACTCAGTTTTATCAAGAATGAAGACGAGCCATGTGTTTACAAGAAAGTAAGTGGGAGCACAGTAGTATTCCTAGTGTTGTATATCGATAACATACTTCTGATCAGGAATGATATACCAAACTTGTAGTCGGTAAAGTCTTGGTTATCCAAGTGCTTCTCAACGAAGGACTTAGGGGGAAGCAGCCTACATCCTTGGAATAAAGATCTATCGTGATAGATCGAGTAGGTTGCTTAAACTAAGTCAGAGTACATAGACAAGGTACCGAACACATTCAGTATAGAAAAAAATCCAAGAAGGGATTTCTTCTTATGGCATATGGTGTCTATCTCTGTAAGGATATGTGTCCTTAACCACACAATGAGAGAGATAGAATGAGGAGGATCCCACATGCTTCAGCAAGTGGATCCATCTTGTATGCTCATATTGATATCTAATGTGCATCAAGCACTTGTTGTGGATATCAATCAGGCTCAATTGAGCAATATGTTATGTACTTAGATTAATGTATGTGCATTCAGCACTAGTAGAAGATATCAATTAAATCCAAGTGAATGACACTGGATGAGTGTCAATGGGCATTCTTAAGTACTTGAAAAGGCTAAAGAATATATTCTTGGATTATAGAGGGAAATATGAGCTCACTGTAAGAGAATACAGTGATGCTATTTCAAAACAGGAAAAAAAGATGATTATAGTTTGCAATTTGGGATTACATATTTTGTCTTAATGTAACTGCAGTGAGCTGGAAGAGCTCGAATCAGGGTACTGCAGCGAATTCTACAATTGATGCTAAGTGTATTGCTTTATTTAATGTTGTCGTGTAGGCAATTTGGATCAAGAAGTTCATTACTGAACTTGATGTGGTTCCAAGCATTGCTGATCCAGTATAGTTGTACTACGATAACAATGGAGCCATTGTTATGGCAAAGGAATCACAGTCTCACCAGTAATCCAAACGCATACTTAGTTGATTCAATCTGATCTAAAAGATAGATCAGAAAAGGAATGTGCAGATTTGCAAAATACCTACTAACCCACTATTGAAGTTTTTGTTGTAACAAAAGCATGATGGGCACTTGGGTCATTCAATGATGAATGCATGAATGATTGGCTATAGTGCAGACAGTTGGGTCATTCAATGTTGAGTGCATGAATGATTGGCTATAGTGCAAGTGGGAGATTGTTAGAGTAGGTACCCTAGAGCCAATCAATTATTGTAGAATTGAACCTTTGTAATAATGTTCATTGATCAATAGAAGCCATTTTACTCTATATCGCGTAAATCATCATTGTATGTATTGATATATGTAATGCCCCACTTGAGGTACATAGTTCAATTATGTTGTATTGTTGAATGTTTATTGATTTGTTCTCATTTGAGCTTGCATGTTGTAATTTTCCATTGGTTGGCCCTTAGTTGGATTGATGAGTTGATTTGGTTAAGTGTTTGCCCTAACTTTGGTTGAGACTGGGTGAATTTTTGAAATTCAGTCTTCGCTGCGGTGACAGGTCAGTTGAAAATTTTTAATAAGTTTCTAAAGAATTCTTCCTTTGGGGCACAATGACCTTTCTACCCTTAATTAGCAGGAAAAGTGGTGAGTAAAATGTAAGAGAATTTTATGAAGAATATGCTAGAGTGGGGGTGTGATGGTAATGATTTAAAGGACAAGGATGGAATTCTCAAGGAAGAGCAAGGGTAAAATTGGAATGAATGAAGATAATTTGAGCTAAAAAGGGGTTAAGTTTAGTAAACCCTTCATTCACTCTTCTTCCACTGCCTCTTCCATTCTCCATTTCCTCTCAATTCTTCATTCAAGCTTTCAAGGATTTTTTAGGGTCTTTAGTTGGATCTTGGTAGAGAATTGATCTAAGGCATCCTAAGGTAAGAATCCTTACTCTACATGTGAAATTTACCTATAAAGGTGTTGAGGTCTTAATGTGTTATGGTTTAAAGGTGTAGAGAAAAGACGTCTACCAAAGGAAAAGAGAAGTGTTAGTGGAATCACACCATCACAAGGTAAGTAAATCCCAATCCAAGTTGATATTTGAGAAATCCTTTGAGTAGAGATTTATTTATGCATGATATATGTTATGTTATTGAGAACTTGTGTTGAGATGAGTAGTTATTTTGTGGTTGTTAAATACACTTCAATCGAGAAGTGTGATGTGTGAGGAGAATGTAGTTTGTGATGAAATTGGAGGAGATTGAGAAATCTTTTTGGAAGTGTTAAGTTATGGTAGGGATTATAGCTTGGTGAGGGAGTTTTCTTCCATTTTGGATGGTTCAAGAGAGGGATAGACTTATAAATAAAGTGGAGTGTAAGTATGCACACTAGTTGTTTGATGAAATGCCTAAGAGAAGTATGAGCATGAGTTATGAACCTTAATTTTTGCGACATTGCATATTGGCATTTCCTAAGTGCATTAATGAACATGAACCATCCATATGCATTACTTGTGCATTTGAGAAATAGTTTGAGAAAGAGTAGAGAACTGGGTGAATGAACTACTCTAAGAGTAGAAAGAATGAGAAAAGCACTAAGAACAGGTTGGTGCTTTGTGATCTCCACCCGATAGTTATAAAACAGGTTGGTGCTTTGTGATCTCCACCCGATAGTTATGAAAAAGGGTTGGTGCTTTGTGATCTCCACCCGAAAGTCATGAAGAGTGGGTTGGTGCTGTGTGAACTCCACCCGGCCGTGCCTCCGGTAAGATGAGGTCGTGACATATTACAGAAGTTAAGAGAGCTGTGTGAAAGAGAAAATAAATGAGATGAGAAAGAGTGTAAGGAAAGAATTAAGAGAAAGGATTACGGGGACAATCGAGTACAAGGTTTACTTACTGAGCATTGTTTTGTGCTTACCCCGTTGTTTTCTTTGTGGTTGCAAGATCTAGGTGAGAACGCAGTCAGATGGGCGTCGGCAAGCGAGGATGTAACGCCCCATTTGAGGTACGTAGCTAACGTTTCTTCTTTTGCTCTTATTTGAGTTGGTTTATTAGTATTATTGTTTGGTTGACCTTTAATTGAGTGGTGTGTTGAATACTTGCCCTGAAATTGGTTGAAATAGAAGAAGTTCAGTGTTCCAGGCTTCGCCGGGGTGAAGAAGAATCTTCGCCACGGCGAAGAGGTGTTAAAGCCACGGGAAGCTGCTGGACAGTTTCGCCGCGGCGACAGAAGCTTCCTCGCCGCGGCGACGTGCCAACCAAAATGTTTGTTAAGTTTTAGATATTTTCTTCCCTAAGGGCAATTTGACCATTCCACCCCTAATTAGCACGCGGCGACGTGCCAACCAAAATGTTTGTTAAGTTTTAGATATTTTCTTCCCTAAGGGCAATTTGACCATTCTACCCCTAATTAGCAGGAAAAGTGGGGAGTAAAATGTAAGGAATTTTCATGGAGAGTATGTTGTTATGGGGGTGTGTTTGTAATGAATCAAAGGATATAGATGGAATTCCTAAGGAAGAGTTAGGGCAAAATGGGAATGCTTGTGTATAAATTTCATTAAAAGGAATTAAGTCAGTGCAAACCCTTTATTCCTCTTCTCCATCGCCACTCTCCTCTCTTACTTCCTCTCAATTTTGCTTTCTTTTGTTCAAGGAGTTTTAAAGGGCTTTTGGAGTGATTTGGGGTAGAAAATCAATCTAAGGCATCCTAAGGTAAGGATTCTTGCTTTGGTTGTGAAGCTTTGTGAGTTTTTTTGTATATTTGAAATTTTGAGGTCTTTTGGTTTATTTGTTTAAGAGTAAAGAAAGAGTCAAGCAAACCAAGAGAAAGGAAGAGCTAGTGAGATCTCTCCATAACAAGGTAAGTAAATCCCAACCCAAGTTGAGATTTGAGAATTTTCTTGATTAGGGTTTTTGATAGCAATTATGAATGTATGTTATATACATGTTATATGCCATGTTATTGAGTCTTAAATGGAGATTATTAGTGCTTTGTGATTGTTCATACATTTCAAGTATAAGAAGTGAGATGTGGGTTGGAAAGGTAGTTTGAGATGGAATTGAAGGATATTGGGAAATCCTTTTTGGAAGTGTCTTTCTTTGGCAGGAATTATGGCTATGTGAGGGAGTTTTCTCCCCATTTTGGATGGTTAGAGAAAGACAAGACTTATTGTATAGTAGAGTTTTATTATGCACTTGAGTTGTCTGTGAAAAGCCTAATAGAGGTTTAAGTATGAGTATGAACCTTAATTCTTGCAACATTGCATGTTGCATTTCATAAGTGCATTAGTGGAGATGAACCATCCATAGGCATTAATTGTGCATTGAGAAGTGGCCTAAGAAAGTAGGAAACTTTGTGTATGCACTTGCTCTATGAGTAGAGAACTTTGTGGATGCAACTACTCTAAGGGTAAGAGAATGAGAATGCTAGAGTAGGTGAATGAGAAGAGTATTAGAAATGGGTTATGCTTTGTGATCCTCACCCGACAGTGATGAGAATCGGGTTGATGCTTGGTGATCATCACCCGAATAGTTATTAGAAATGGGTTGATGCTTGGTGATCATCACCCGATAGTTATTAGAAACGGGTGGATGCTTTGTGATCATCACCCGGTTAGTTATTAGAGAGGGGTTGATGCTTTGTGATCATCACCCGATATTTAGTAGAAATGGGTTGATGCTTTGTGATCATCACCCGACAGTCACTAAGAACGGGTTAGTGTTGTGTGAACTCCACCTGACAGTCATGAAGAGTGAGATGGTGTTGTGTGAACGCCACTAGGCCGTACCTCCGGTAAGATGAGGCCATGACGTCTAGTAGAAACAGAAATAGAAGTAGTGAAAGGAAAGAATTAAGAGAAATACATACGGAGATAAACAGATAGAGGGTTTACTTACTGAGCATTATTTTGTGCTCACCCCGTTATTTTCCTTTGTGGATGCAGGATCTAGGTGATGATGCAGTCAGAGGGGCGTCGGCAAACGACGAGCAATAGCTACACTGTTTCCCCTGTTTTTGTCTTTTAAAATGGCTTTTTGTAAATGATGCTCTTTGTGTATAAAAGACTTATTATTTATAATAAAAAGAAAAGTTTTAGGCCCATTTTCTATTGTTATTATGCATGCATTGTACTAGTTTACAGCAGTTGTTATAGAGGAGCAATAGCTACACTGTCCACTGTTTTAATATCATTTTCCAAAGGATATTCTGTTTTGTATAAATAATGTTTATATGTAATAGAAGAAAATTTTAGGGCCCATTTACTTTTGCTAATGTACATATATTCTACTTGATATATTTTTCTGAGTATCCTAGTATAAAGCAGTCACTACAATATATGTCCTTAGAATGGTAGAACCGTGACGAGGGTATCAAGTGTTTCAAATCTTGATAGTGAGAACCTTATGAGCACATATAGTGGCCATTCTAGAAACGTCCGTAGCCCTAGTATTATTCTGAAGTAAGGGCACAGATAATACAGTAAGACTATCATAGTGTTGAACGACCCTGTCGAAAGGCAGTGACTGATCTCACTTGTAAAGGTCGTTTGGTGACAACCTGGTGCAACGCATGGGTGCTTGCTGTAGGCAAGTTCACTAGACTAACCCACTAGAGGATTCCATATGGATGGTAACCCCAGTGTCTGTGGAACAAATCCTCTAACGAATGGTGGTGCATGTGATCCTTAGACTTGAGATCATCGGAGCGCCTTGTGCACCGATTGGTGTAGTTTGACACTAGCCTAATGCAGTTCTTTTCAGAGCTGTCAATACAGTGGTGATTGGCTGCATCAAGGAACGTATCAAGACTATGGTGGATAGACAGAGGATTCATCACTCCCGAGTACGGGAGAAGTTATCTCACAGCGAAATTCAGTAAATGGCAATGACACTAAAAGTGTGGCCACAGTGGGATTGAGTTGTTGCTATCCTGTTTATAATACGAGTCATTAGTCCAGTAACTGAATACATAATATCGAGAGGAACCGAAGGTTGACACTATTTCTATGCCTTCATCTCGTTGAGATAACGGATGATGAAAGGATCGAATTGTACGGTAACCATATCGTTGACAGGTAGCTACTTTGCTGAATTCGAATCTATCGGGTGGCCATGATGGCTTGCTAGGGGCCAATCTTGGTCTGTGTATTAGTGAGACGATTAATTAGTGTTAATCGCGATACTATACACTACCGGTATGATGAGAAGCCTATGGGTTATACACATAGAAGATAATTTAAGACTTAGGAAGTAAGAGGGGTGTTTTCATCTTTTTAGGCAAAAAGGTATTTTTGGTAATTTTACAGTGCAATTAAATTTGCTGAGGTCGTAGCCTTTATTTAATTTATTAGAAAATTTAAATAAGTGAGATTACGTTTAAATATGTGTTAGCATATATTTAAATAAGTTATCATTATTGTTAAATGTTAATATATATTAAACATATATTAATTGATTTTAATTGAGATAATGATAAACTAAAATAAATATCTAAATGGGAGTGTTTGGGTTGGAGCCCAAGCCTATTCCATATGGGAATAAGGCAATGAAACTTGACTATATAAACTTAAGTTTAATTGAGAGACAGGTGAATATTTCATTATATCATTTTTCATTTGAGAGAAAAACTTTCCAGCCTCTAAACACTCTCACGCCAGGTTTTTGCTTTTGCTAAGAATCAAAGTTTTCTTCTTTGATTTTTGCTTCTTGGTTCTTAAGGCTAAAGAGGATCTAGCAAACCCTTCTTTAGTTCCTTGCGATTATCTTCGTGTGGACTACATCGGTTCGATCCTACACTTGGATCGGTAGCAAAATACGTTCAAAGACAAAGTTGAAGGAGCCTCCAAACGTGGGTATGATTTCTTAAACTCTAAACTAATTTTCTGCAGATTCTTATTTTGATATAAATTGTAAATTTGTACCCTGATCTAGGTTCGATGGAACGATCCGTGTTATTATTATTTTTGTTTTTCGCTACCTCAAGCGAAGGAACCACAATCTGAGCAGTGATCCAAACACATACTCAAGCATTTTCATCTCATCAGAGAAATGGCTGAGAGGAAAGATGTGCATATCAATAAAGTACATATTGATGGCAATCTCACTGATCCACTGACGAAGCCTTTATTGAAGCAAAAGCATGAAGAGCACTTAAGGTCATTTGGTATTAAATACATGAATGATTAGCTGTAGTGCAAGTGGGAGATTGTTAGAGTAGGTGCCTTAGAGCCAATCAACAATAAAAGGCAAATTCTTCTATATCATGTAAATCATAATTGTTTGTATTGATATATGTCCTTAGGATGGTAGAACCATGGCGAGGGTATAGTGAGAACCCTATGATCACATATGATGGCCATTCTAGAAATGTCCGTAGCCCTAGTATTATTCTAACCAAGGACATAGATAATACGGTAAGGCTGTCATAGTGTTGAACGACCTTGTCGAAAGATAGTGACTGATCTCACTTGTCAAGGTTGTTTATCGACAACCTGGTGCAATGCATGGGTGCTTGCTGAAGGAAAGTTCACTAGACAAACCCACCAGAGGATTCCATATGGATGGTAACCCTAGTGTCTATGGAATAAATTCTCTAACAAATGGTGGTGCATGTGATCCTTAGACTTGAGATCACTGGAACGCCTTGTGCACCGAATGGTGTAGTTTGATACTAGCCCAACATAGTTCTATTCAGGGCTATCAATACGATAGAGATTGGTTGTGTCGAGGAGTGTATCAAGAATATGGTGGATTGTTGAGTGTTGAAAATGTGGATTTATTTTGTGATTTGGAGGTGAAATTGTAAGAAATTCAAGTTTTAACACATTATTTAGGATGAGTTTCCATATTTGTTTTGTTATCTCCCAGAATCATGGGTTTTGTTGTGTTTTTAGGTATTTAGGTGCAAAAAGATGGAATATTCGTGCTTGTGTTAGCGTTTGGACATCCTAGACCTGTTGAGTGCAGACAAATAAAAATGAATGGAAAAAGAGTGAAATTCGGCGTTTGAGTCATGGCGTGAAGACGAAAAAACTAAAATTGAGTTGTAGCACACTTTTCTGCGCCGCAGCATAAAGTCGACGAAATTCAAATTGTGCCACGACATGAGAGTTTTTGTCAAAGGAAAAATCGCCTGGAGCAGCGCCGCAGTGTAAATAAAGTGAGCTACGGTGCAATTAAAATGAGCCGTAGTGAAGAAAAAGTGCACCGCGGCACAAATCGCCATATTTGGAAGAACTGCGCATTTTCATTCCTAATTTTGTCAACCATTATTTACAATTATGCCATTTGCCTAAAAACTATATAAAGGCAACTTTACTCTGATTTTCAGATATATTAGGTTTTATTAAACACTTTTTCAACTTTTAAGGCTTGGGAGAGAGTGATTGATTGCATAAGGCTAAACCTTAATCACGTTGACAGGATTTTGCATCCAAATGTGTAAGGGTAAGATCAAGGTTTGTTTTCTTGTATTTATGAGTAGCTAAACCCTTTCATAGTGTATCCAACGTAATCTAATTAGACTAGTTTATGTTTATTGTTTGATTGAATGTTTAATTGATCCAATGGTATCTTAGTTTTGTTCATTTATGTTTATTGAGCTAATTAATCATTATTATTGCATGATTGCCTTTGATTTACGGTTGAATGATTGTATGAGTCAAGGTTAGGCTACATGCCACTAGCTAATTTGAATATCTCTTGTTGTTTGATCATTGTTGATGTCTGATCGTGTTTAATAGTTAATTGATTGACTATATGAGTTAGGGTTAGGATATACGCCACTAGTTAATCTCATATTGCTCTAATGAACAATTGTTATATGTCTGTGCGATGCCCTCGATAGATGTGAGTTGGTTTGTGTTCACTTTGGTACTTTTATGCATAATGGGTTTTTGTGATTTAGACTAGGCTACATGCCACAAGCTAGTTTGGATTATGAAAACACTAGGTTGATCTAATTGGCCACGGGATGACCTTACTTGGGTAAGTATCGACCCTGAGATTTGGATCGATAAACATCGTTTAGATTAATAACGTAAGGTAGGATAATTATGGTGAAATTGGATACACTAGACCATTTTCTCATTGTTGATCACTTGTTTAGATATTGTTTTTACCTTAGTTGTCATTGTAGTATTTTTGTTATTCTTATTTGAATTTTAGTTAATTTAGATTTTATTGAATTATTGGACATTCTTATTATCTCACTTGATTTCATTATTTAGCTGTTTTTACACAGTACTAGATTAATTGATAGCTCGATTCTCTGTGGGATTGACCCTTACTTGTGCACTGTATTGCAAGAGCGATGCAAATAATTGATCTACCATATGTAGCAGAAAACAAAAATTCAATCAGTAAATCAATTACCTTTCTTTGCCTAGATCCGAGTATAGATTATACCGTTTACATGTTTATAAACAAAAATCTGTATAAAGTAAATCCATTCAAGGATTAGAATACTTGCTTATGTTTGGAGGCTCCTTCGAATATCTCTGATTTCGGACAGTGTAACGCCCCACTTGAGGTACGTAGTTATTGTTTCCTCTTTCGCCCTCATTTGAGTTGTTTTTGGTAATATTGTTTGATAGTTATTAGTATGAGTGTTGTGTGGTTAATTGCCTTGAAATGGGTTAAAAATAGAAGAAGTGTAGTATGCCGAGCTTCGCCGGGGCGAAGAAGAATCTTCGCCGCGGCGAAGATGTGTTGAAACCACCGGAAACTCTCTAGACGGTTTCGCCGCGGCGACAATATTCCATAAGGGAATAGGGCAACTTAAATTGGACTATAAAAGAAAAAAGTGTTAATTGAAAAGTGGGTGAATTCATTTTATTCATTGATTACTTTTTCATTTGAGAGAAAAACCCTCCAGCCCCTAAACACTCTCCTACGCCACTTTTACTGTTTGATTGAAAATCAAATACTTCTCTTTTCTTCTTGATTTCTTAAGGCTAAGGAGGATCTAGCAAATCCCTCCTTAGTTCCTTGTGATTTCCTTCGTGTGGACTTCGTGGGTTCGATCCTACACTTGGAACGGTAGCAAACATGTTCAGAGACAATATTGGTGGAGCCTCCAATGTGGGTATGATTCTTAAACCTTGAACAAATTTTTCTGCAGATTTAATATATATATTGTGTAAACTGTGATTTTTGTACCCGGATCTTGGTTCTAAGGAACGATCCTTGTTATTATGTTTTTGTTTTCCGCTGTGTAATTGGGTCATTCACTAACACAAAGGACAGGTTGCTCTTGGGCCTGAGAGTGGCATAGGGAAGGGAAAAGTAGTCTTCTTCTATTGTGGCAAGCCTGGCCACTAGAGGAAACACTGCAAGGCTTTCCTCGCAAGCAAGAAAAAGTCAGATGCTACGACTTCAGGTATATTTATGATTGAGATTAACTTCTATCCTTCAACATCTTGGGTCATTGGCACTGGATATGGTACTCACATTTGTACTGATGTGCAGGGACTGAGGCAGAGTAGAGTGCTCGCCAAGGGAGAGGTGGACCTATGAGTTGGAAATGGAGCACATGTGGTTGCATTGGCTGTAGGGACTTATTGTTTATCTTTGCCTACGACCTTGTTGTTGGAACTACATAACTATTATCGCGTACTGTTTATTTCTAGAAATATTATTTTAGTATCCGCTTTGGATAATATAGGGTATCATTTTGAGATATCTAATGGATTGTTATCCTTTAGTTTGAATGGTATTCTATTTGGAATTGTAAGGTTATATAATGGGTTATACATTCTTAATTTAAACAATAAATATATTCTCAATGTTAAAACCAAGAAAGCTAAACATAGCGATCAAAACTAGACATATCTCTGGCACTGTAGATTGGGTCATGTTAATAAGACATGCATTGCAAAACTTCAAAAGGATGGAGTTTTGGACCCTTTTGACTTTCAGTCATTTGTGGTATGCGAATCATGCCTGTTAAGCAAGATGACCAATTCTCCTTTCACAAGACAAGGTGAAAGGGCTACTGAACTATTAGGCATCATCCATAGTGATGTATGGGAGTCTCCAAAATGAGGAATAGGACTTTACTTGACATGGTTATGTCCATGATGAGTTTTAGTGATCTACCTGCATCATTCTGGGGTTATGCCCTAAAGACTACGACTCACGTTTTAAATTGTATGCCATCAAAGTCTGTAGATAAGACTCCATATGAACTATGGAGTGAGCGAAAGCCCAACTTGTCTTGTCAAAGGATTTGGGGTTGTGAAGCTTATGTTAAGAAATTGACTTCTAACAAGCTGGGCCCAAAATCCTATAAATGTATATTTGTGGGGTATCCAAAGGAGACCAAAGGATACTATTTCTACTACCCAGAAGAGCACAAAATTTTTGGTTGCTCGTTCTGTGTCTTCCTAGAAAAAGAATTTTTTCTAAGAAGTACTAGTCGGAGAAAAGTAGAACTCGATGAAGTTCTAGAACCACAACTTATACTAGACAAAGGACGGGATAATATGCCACAGATAATGGTTGAACATTATGAGGAGGTTACTCCACAACTTATGGATGAAAGAGAACCGCCTCAGGTAGCACAGGAGCTACTTAGATCTGGGAGAGTATGCCATGAGCTTGAGAGATACGATTATCTCATGACTCAACATGGTGACATACTAGTCTACCAAGACAATGAACCCAGAACCTAGAAGATGCTATATCGGATCCAGATTCCGTTAAATGGCTTGAAGCCATGAAATCTGATATGGACTCTATGTACCAAAACCAAGTATGGTCTCTGGTGGAACCACCTGAAGGGATAAAACCCATACGGTGTAAATGGGTCTTCAAGAAGAAGACTGACATGGATGGCAAGGTGCATACTTATAAGGCACGATTGGTTGCCAAAGGTTTCAAACAAATTCATGGTATTGACTATGAAGAAAACTTTTCGCTGGTTGCCATGATTAAATCCATCCGGATTATGCTTATGATTGTTGCATATCATGACTATGAGATTTGGCAAATGGATGTCAAAACAGCTTTCCTGAACGTAAACCTTGAAGAGGATGTGTATATGACACAACCCGATGGTTTTGTTCTTAATGGGCAAGCTGATAGGGTATGCAAGTTGCAGAGATCCATTTACAGACTCAAATAAGCTTCAAGGAGCTAGAACATTTGTTTCGATGAAGCCGTAAAAGAATTTTCTTTTATCAAGAACAAAGATAAGCCTTGTGTTTACAAGAAAGTGAGTGGTAGTGCAGTGACATTCATAGTGTTGTATGTCGATGACATTACTTCTTATCGGGAATGATATACCAAACTTGCAATTGGTAAAGACTTGGTTATCCAAGTGCTTCTCCATGAAGGACTTAGAGGAAGCAACCTACATCCTTGGAGTAAAGATCTATCGTGATAGACCGTGTAGGTTGCTTGGCCTAAGTCAGACTGCATATATTGACAAAGTACTCAAAAGATTTAGTATGGAAGAATCCAAGAAGGGATTTCTTCGATGTCACATGGTATTTATCTCTCTAAGGAAATGTGTCCTAGAATACAAGATGAGAGAGATATGATGAAAAGGATTCCATATGCATCAGCAATTGTATCCATCATGTATGCCATGCTATGTACTTGGATTGATGTCTCATGTGCTTTAAGCACTTGTAGTAGATATCAATCGAATCCAAGTGAGCATCACTGGATGGCTGTTAAGAACATTCTTAAGTACCTGAAGAGGATTAAGGATATGTTCTTGGTTTATGGAGGGGAAGATGAGCTCACTGTAAGAGGATACAGTGATGCTAGTTTCCAAACAGAGAAAGATGATTATCAATCGCAATTAGGGTTTGTATTTTGTCTCAATGGGGGTGCAGTGAGCTGGAAGGGCTCCAAACAAAACACTTTAGCAGACTCTACAATGGAGGCTGAGTATATTGCATTATTAGATACGGCCAGGGAGGCAGTCTAGATTAAGAAGTTCATCACTGAACTTAGTGTGGTTCCCACGATTGTTGATCCAATAGACATCTATTGTGACAACAATGGAGCAATTGCTCAAGCCAGGGAACCATGGTCTTATCAGAAGTCCAACCACATACTAAAATGATTCCATCTCATCAGAGAAATAGTTATGAGTAAAGATGTGTAGATCAGTAAAGTGCATACTAATGACAATCTTGTAGATCCATTGACAAAGCCTTTGTCATAGCAGAAGCATGAAAGGCACTTGAGATCATTTGGTATTAAATACATGAATGATTAGTTGTAGTGCAAGTGGGAGATTGTTATAGTAGGTGCCCTAGAGCCAATCAATTATTGTAGAATTGACTCTTTGTAATAATGTTCATTGATCAATAAAAGGCATTTTATTCTATATCGCATAAATCATTTTCTTATGTATTGATATATGTCCTTAGAATGGTAGAACTGTGACGAGGGTATTTAGTGTTTCAAATCTTGATAGTGAGAACCCTATGAGCACATATGGTGGCTATTCTAGAAACGTTTGTAGCCCTTGTATTATTCTAAAGTAAGGGCACAGATAATACGGTAAGGCTATCATAGTGTTGAACGACCCTGTTAAAAGGCAGTGACTGATCTCACTTGTCAAGGTTGTTTGGTGACAACCTGGTGCAACACATGGGTGCTTGCCGTAGGCAAGTTCATTAGACTGACCTACCAAAGGATTCCATATGGATGGTAACCCACGTGTCTATAGAACAAATCCTCTAACAAATGGTGGTGCATGTGATCCTTAGACTTGAGATCATCGGAGCACCTTGTGCACCGATTGGTGAAGTTTGAGACTAGCCCAACACAGTTCTATTCAGAGCTGTCAATACGATAGTGATTGGCTGCATCAAGGAGTGTATCAAGACTATGGTGGATCGACAAAGGATTCATCACTCTCGGGTATGGGGGAAGTTATCTCATAGCGCAATTCAGTAAATGACAATGACACTAAAACTGTGACCACAATGGGATTGAATTGTTGCTCGATCAAGTTTATAATTCAGGTCATTGGTCCAGTAACTGAATACATAATATCGAGAGTAACTGAGGTTGACACTATTTCTATGCCTCAGTCTTGTAGAGATAATAGATGATGCAAGAATTGGATTGTACAGTAACCATATCATTGACAGGTAGCTGCGTCACTGAATCCGAATCTATCGGATGGCCATGATGCCTTGCTGGGGCCAATCTTGGTCTGTGTGTAGTGAGACGATTAATTGATGTTAATTACAATACTACACACTACTACTATGATGAGGAGCCTATGGGTCACACACATAGAAGATAATTTGAGAGCCAGTTTTTAAGAAGGGCATTTTCGTCTTTTTAGGCAAAATGGTGTTTTGGTAATTTCACAGTGCAATTAAATTTGCTGAGGTCGTAGCCTTTATTTAATTTGTTAATAAAAATTAAATAAGTGAAATTATATTTAAATATGTGTTCGCATATATTTAAATGAATTATTTTTATTGTTAAATGTTAATATTTGATAAATATATATTAATTTAATTTAATTTAAATAATAATTAAAATATCTAAATGGGGCTGTTTGGATATAGGGGTTGTTTGGGTTGGTGCCCAAGCCTATTCCATGATGGAATAGGGCAAAGTGTGCACTATATAAGTGCAACACTTTGTGAAATTAAAAGGTAATTCATTTCAATCATTTTGATAAAAAAAAACCCAGCCCCCTTTTCTCTCTTCCACGCCACTTCACATATGCTTGAATCAAAATTTTATTTTTGACTTTATTCTTGGTTCTTAAGGCTAAAGAGGATCTACCAAATCCCTCTTTAGTTCCTCAGGGTTATCTTCATGTGGACTAATGGTGGTTTGATCCTACCCTTGGATCGGTAGCGAAACCCATTCAGAGATAAGTTGGAGGAGACTCCAAACGTGCGTATGGTTTCTTAACTTTAAAACTGATTTCTTGCAGATTTGTATTTAACGTATAAACTGTTAAATTTGTGCCCTGATCTTGGTTCTAAGGAACGATCCTTGTTGTTTATGATTTTTATTTCTGCTGCCATGACTTGATTGTTTCCTAACACTAAAGAGATTCAGTATGGAAGAATCCAAGAAGGAATTTCTTCCAATGTCACATGGCATATATCTCTATAAAGACATGTGTCCTAAAACTCAAGGAGAGAGAGATAAGATGAATAGGATTCTATATGCATCCACAATTGGGTCTATCATGTATGTTATGCTATGTACCAGGATTGATGTCTCATGTTCATTGAGCACTTGTAGTAGATATCAATCGGATCCAGGTGAACAACACTGGAAAGCTATCAAGAACATCCTTAAGTACTTGAAAAGAACAAAGGAGGCATTCTTGGTTTATGGAAGGGAAGAAGAACTCATTGTTAGAGGATATCATGATGCTAGTTTTCAGAATGACAAAGATTATTTTAAATCGCAATTAGGATACGTGTTTTGCCTTAACGGTGTTGCAGTTATGTAATAACCACATTCAAAAATATGATAAGGATTATTTTATAATTATAATGAATATATTTAACTAGTTTTATAAAGGAATTCCATAAAAGTTTCAATAGGGGCAAAATAGTCATTTCACACAGAATCATTTGTTCAAGTGAAAAGTGAGTATGATAAATATAATGTATTAAGTGTGCTAGCCATGAGAATAGAGTGGTAGAAAGATTATGGAAAATACACGTGGTGTGATGCCGAGATAAATACATGTTTGTAAAGTAATAGAAAGAAGCTAAAGAATAAGGGTAAAATGGTCGTTTCACTCACAACTAGATGAAAGAGTGGGGAGTGAAAATAACCAAGAACATGTTTTAAATCCATTGAAAGTGAGGGTATATCGGTATATGCACATATGGCATAATTGGAATTATTATAAAAGTGTAAGGGCAAAATAGGAATATATATATTTTTAGTTATAAGGCTTCAATTGACAAACTCTAGCCATTCTCATCCCTTGGCCACGCCACCTTCTTCCCCCATTTTTCCTCCATTTCTTCAAAGTCTTCCAAGAGAATTACATGAGAATTCATGCCTAAGTGAATATATATTCATTTTGTGGCTTTTTAATGTAAGAATTTTAGCAAAAGTTTGTGATTAGTGTTTTATAAGTATAAGTTCTCATGAATTTATGTGTTTTAGCATGAATCAATGGAGAAAGTGAGCAAAGGAAGCAAAGAAAAGGATTCTTGCGAGAAAAAGGTAAGTAAACCCAATCTAAGCTTTAATTTGAGTAGTATATGAGTAAGTTGATTCTTGAGTGTTTGTGTATGATGTATGATAAGAAGTATTGGTTGTTTAGATGTTTGTTTGATGGAGAATAATGTGTAGAAGTTCAGCCAAGATAAGTAGTTATGTAGATGTGATGTTTTGGTTGAACTTTGGATGAAATTTTAAAGAGTTGATGTTGGAATTTAGAAGTGTTGAATCTAGCCAGAATTGAAGTTAAGTTTGGCAAGTTTTTGCTCCAATTTTGGTGGATTCAGAGAGATGTGGAAGTGTGGCCAATCAAGTATTTGCATGTGCAGAATTGTTTGATGAAAATTCAAAGAGAACTGCATGCATGAGTTTGTTAAATCTTATTGAAGAAATTGTTTGAGAAAGGAAAGAATTGGAGTTGAAAGGTTATGTTAGGCTTAACCAAGTGTAAGTTTTAGTATTCAAGAGTGCATTTTGTTATGTCAAAATTTATAATAACACTTGGTTATGTTAGTTCAATGAAATGAATGGCCTCTAGTGCATGGTTCAAGTTGCTTGAACTTTTAGCATTAGTTTGAATGGCATATTGTATTTAGTCATTGAATTATGAGTTTTGAAACTTATGACTTTAGAAAAATGATGGCAAGAATTGCATATTAAATTATTGCAATAGTGTAGTATTGATGATAGTAAAAGATATGTGATTATATTATAATATTACAATATGCCACAATAAATTGTCAAACTTGTATGCTTGAAATTGGAAAGATCATTCAAAGAATGGCTTGGCCAAATGAGGATATTGTTGTTTCTTGTTTTGAGATTAGTTGTAAACAATATGTAATAAGTGATTTTATTGTATAAAGAATAGAAAAGCTTTCCCAAGTATAGCTATCAAAAGAAACATCAAAGAAATAGAAGTTTGGTTTATGTATTAAATACATGACCATTTTAGAAATTGATTGGTGTGAGTATAGTTCTCATGCCTTAATATATATTACAAGCTATAGAATTGTGCTAGAATATCTTGAGAATATTTGGTATTAGCCAAAAGTTTAGTTAAGAATGTTAAAAAGAAATTAGAATTTAGCCAAAGTATATATGTTGTGCCATATGTAAGATTGAATTTATAATGATTAATATGGCAATATAGCTTAATGTATAGAATGTACCCAAAAGAAAAGAAGAATGAAAGGCATGCATAACAATTGAAGTTGATGGTCATGTAAGAGAATGCAAATTTGTGGCATTAAAATTTTTATTTAGAAAGTTTGTACAAGGCATGTTTGTTACATTAGAAAAATATTAGAGAGTTGTTTAATGACATGGTTATCTGACATATAAGTTTGAGAAAATCTAGTAGCATAATTGGGCAAGTTAGTAGACTTAATACCTATGTTGTGGCATAGCTTTTTATAGAAGAAATTAGATTGCCCAAAATGTAGAATTCATTCCCTAGTTGAATTGTGCAGTTTTAATATCTCACTAATAGAATTATAGAAGAGCAAAATTTGTGAGAGATAATGTAATTGTGTACGTGTACATTTTACATAGCATGATAGAATTAAAGAATTACAGAATTATGTAGAAATTATAGAATCGCGTATGTACACACGATGCATAGAATTCAGAAATAAAGAATAAAGTAGAAAATGTTTAAGTTAAGCGTGTTATTAGAGTAGAACTTTGGGCTTTCTAGAAAATATAAAAATAAAAGCCTTAGAATTAATAGAATACATGCCAAAGTCAGATACATATTTTGGGATCATGCATAGACAACATATAAATCAATGACATAGCATAGCATATAGTTTAGAAATTTTATAATTATTGGAAATATCTAGCTAGTTGTTTTGCAGATTTATAGAGCATGTTTTCAGAGGGCTGTTGCAATGGGGAACCTGTGAGCATTCGCTGCATTAGCTAGTGGCGATAGAGATGCAAAAGTTTCCCACATGCACGCCGCCATCAGTGAGCAGCCTCAGAATAGAAAACAGAATTGTACAGTTCGCTAGAAGTGCATGTGGATGAGGACTGTACTTAGAAAGAATTTTAGAATATGCTCACATGGCTAGGGTTCCAAATCCATACCTTAGCCTAGTCCGATAGGCAAATCAAAACAGAATACATAAATAATTTCAGAAAAAGAAAGAAACATAGAATAAGAAATAGAAAACAGAAAGAATTTCAGAAAGAAAGAAAAATAGAATAAGAAAACAAAAAGAATTTCAAAAAGAATTAGAAAAGAATTTTCAGAAAGAATACAAACATGATCATTTGCATATGCATCAGACATTTTATGTGCATTGCATCTCATGCATTTATGCATAGATTAAACAATTTATTTCATTATTGCATGTCTGACTAGCCAAGAAAAGAAAATAGAAGCCCATGAGAATAGAGAAGAAAAGAAAATAGAAGCCCATAAAAATAGAGAAGAAAAGAAAATAGGAACCCATGAGAATAGAGAAGAAAAGAAAATAGAAGCCTACGAGAATAGAAAAGAAATTAGAGATATACAAGAAAAGAACATAAATTAGATACATGCTAGAAAAGAACATAAATTAGAAACATGACAAATAGAAAGAAACTTAGCGATTTGTTGAGTAGAGAAAGAAACAAAAAGTTATAATCTAGTAGAGAAGAAAAATAAAATGATAAAGAATAGCACAACACCAGAAGGATTTAGAAAGATTTGAGAAAAATAAGAGACTGCTAAGAATAATGATAAAAAGCAATAAAAAATTTAGAAGTAGTACAGTGAAAATGGGGACAGTGGAGTAAGAGCATAGTTAGATTTGGTTTACTTACTGAGCATTTATAGCTCACCCTATTACTTTCCTTATTTGTGTACGTATTAGATTGTATTGGTTGGGAGACATGAATCTAGCGTGAGGATTGTACACACTATCTCAGTGAAGAATTTTAATGTGGATTTATATGTGTGAGAAATAGTCATTGTGTAATAGTATGTTATAACTTGATTAAGGATAAAAATTTTAGATGAACACCTTTTTTTAAGCTAGCAACTCTCTTGATTCTCTCTATAAGATACTCAATGAATACTTGCCTAGTGAGATATTTCAAGTTAGTTGGAAGAGCTCCAAGCAAGCTACTATAGCATGTTCAACAATGGAAGCTGAGTATATTACTTTGTCCAATGTGGCCAAAGAGGCAGTGTGGACCAAGAAGTTCATTACTAAACTTGAAATTGTTCCAAGCATAGTTGATCCAGTTGAGCTTAACTGCAACAACACTAGTTCTATTGCTCAAGCCAAGGAACCAAGGTCTCTTTAGCAATCCAAACATATACTTAGATGCTTCCATCTCATCTGGGAGATTATTTGGAAAGGCGATGTGCAAATCTGTAATGTTTCCACTAAGGACAACATTGCAGACCCACTAACAAAAGCTCACTCGCAGCAGAAGCATGATAGGCACTTAGTATCATCTGGTATTAGATACTTGAATGATTGGCTATAGTGCAAGTGGAAGATTGTTAGGGTAGGTGCCCTAAAGCCAATCAAATTATACTGATCGACTAATTGTAAAACATGTTAATATTAATAAAATGAATCTCTACGTTATGTAAATCATGTTTCACATATGCTATAATATATATCCTTAGAATGGGAAAACCGTGACGAGGGAATCAAGCAGTGATAAGTCTTGACTGTGAGATCCCTATGAGCACATTTGGTGGACATTCTAGAAATCATTCGTAGCCACAGTATTATCCTGAATTAAGGGCACATAAAATACAGTAAGGCTGTCAACGCGTTGAATGACCCTATCGAAAGATAGTAACAGATCATACATGTTAAACTTGTTTGGTGAAAACTTGGTGCGACACATGGGTGCTTGTGGTTGGCAAGTTCACTTAACAGGCCCTCTAGAGGATTCCATATAGATGGTAACCCCAATGTCTATGGAATATATCCTCTAATGGATGGTGGTGCATATGATCCTTACAATTGAGATCACTAGAGCCTAGTGTGTAAATATCAATGTAGTTTGACGTTGACCTAAAGTAGTTCTATTTAGGGCTATTAGAATGGAAGTGATTGGCCATATCAAGAAGTGCATCATGGCTATGGTGGATCAACATAGGATTCATCACTCCTAGGTACAAGAGAAATTATCTCGCTAAGTAATTCGGTAAATGACAACGATCGTAAAACTGTGGCCATAGTGGAATTCAGTTGGTGCTCAAGTTCGATTAAGTCGTTAGTTTGAGATTACTGAATACGAACAGGCCAAGATAGTATATTAGAAGTTGACATTATTTCTGTACTTCAAACCTTGATGAGATAATAGTTGATGAAAGGATTATATTGCACGGTAACCATATCGTTGACTGGCAGTTGATACGTTGAATCTGAATCAATTGGGTGGCCATGATGCTTGGCTAGAGGCCAATCTTGGTCTGTGCATAATGAGACAATTGGTTGAGTGTCAATTGCGATATTACCCACTACCGATATGATAAGAAGCCTATTGGTCACACACTTAAAAGACAAATCAAAAGAAGATTTGGAATAAGGGTAATTTTGTCATTTTGGGATGAAGGTTATTTTGGTAATGTAAAGCCAGCGTCATTATTCTGATGCCCTAAGGTATGAAATTATATCCTTACAGGTAATTTTTTTTCTCTTTTGAATGGAAAGGTAAAATGGTCGTTTTGGATGCATTTCGAGAGGTGGCCGTTATAAACTGTAAGGGGTGATATCATTGAAGAGAAATGATGGTAGAATGGTCATAAAGTAGAGTGATAGGGTTAAATGGCTTAAACGATAACCAATGGTATAATGGTCTTTTCACACAAATCCACATGAATTAAGTATCCATAAAGGTGCACTAACGGTAAATTAGTCATTTACCTAATGCGATTTCTTAATCATTGTAATGCGCACATGGAGGTATATAATTTAATTTATGCTCTTATACCTTTAGTTGATTTTTGTTAAAGTTATTTTGAGAAAATGTGAAGAAAATGTCTTAAACTTGCATTAACGGTAAAATGGTCTTTTCACTCAAAATTAGTTGAAATTGTAGGGAGTGAAAAGAGATAGAATTTCATGGAGAATGCAATAGAAATGAGGGCATTATGGTAATTAACTAAGGGACATAGATGGAATTCTAAAGAAAGTGCAAGGGCAAAATGGGAAACTATGTATAATTTTATGTTATATCAAGGATTGAAGAGTGAAACCCTAGCCACTCTTCATCCATTTTCACGCCACTTTCACTCCATATTCTCTCAATTTCTTCAATTCTTCTTCAAAGGAAATTCATTGATTTTGGGTATTTTTAGGTCGATTTTCAATCGCAAGCATCTTTAGGTAAGATCCTTACACTAAGAAGTAAGTTTTAATTTTTAAGGTGTTGAATTTTGATGGTTTGTGTTCATAGGATTTAAGAGGAAGAGAGTTGGATCAAAGAAGATTCTTAAAGGGTTGGATTGCTCACATATAAGGTAAGTAAATCCTACCCTACGTATGATTTACGTTATGTTGTGTAGAGAATTTCTTTTATCCATATAATGTGTTATATGTAGAATTGTTGATGGATTTGGTGTTGAATGATGATTATAACTTATCCATGAGAAGTTGTGTTGGTGTATTTGATGTTTGATGAATGTTTGGATGAAATTTGGAAGAATTGGAGTGGAAATTTTGGAATGTATATTTTGGTCAGATTTGGAGTTAAATATGGAAGGTTTTATTCCCAATTTTTGGTGGCTTAGAAAAGAGATAGAAGTGTAGCCAAATTAGAGTTGCTTTGTGCACATAAGTTGTTTGATGAAATGTCAAAGAGAAGTGTTTGTATGAGTATGCTTATGTGTTATATTGAGATGAGTTTGTAGATGGTAGAGAATGACATGTTTGCATTCCATATTACATAATTGCATTTAAACATGTGAATTTAGAAAGAATTATAAGCATGAAACCATCTACATGCATACATATTCATAAGAGCCTGAAAAAAGCACTAAAGCATGTTAAAGAGTAAATAGAAAGAAATGAGAATATTAAAGAAGTTCCAAATCTGAATTTTGTTTAAAGAAGTGTAAAAAGATAAAAAGAAGAAAAAGTTGTTGCGATGGGGAACCGTGAGTGACAAGAAGAATTTTCCCCACATGCACGCCGCCTTTAGTGAGCGGCCTAAGAAGAAGAAAGAAGAAATGGTACAGTCTGTAAGAGTGCATGTGGATGAGGGTTGTACCCAAGAAAGAAGAATACACTCATACGGCCAAGGTTCCAAATTCATGCCTCAACCAAGTCCGATCGGCAGAAGAATAAGAAAAGAAAAGAAAAGAATGAGAAAGAAAAGAAAAGAATAAGAAAGAAAAGAAAAGAATGAGAAAGAATATAAAGAAAGAAAAGAAAAGAAAGAATAAAAATAAAGAAAGAGTAGAAAAGGAAGCAAAGAAAGAATAGAGAGAAAAACAGAGAAAGAATAGAGAAAGAATAAAGAAGAATCGAGAAGTGTGAAGTAAGGAAAGAAATTCAGAATTTAAGCAACGAAGAGAGAAGGGTAGCACAGCGGTTTACTTACTGAGCAATTAGTGCCTACCCCGTTGTTTTCAATGTTTTTGCAGGTAACATGTGAAATGCAGTCATTTGGAATAGTCACGCAGTAGAAGGGTTGGGCAAAACTGTCAAGTTAATATTTTAAGACTTTAATATATTATGTAAAGTTTTGTGTATAAAGAAAATTAAATATGGGCCCATACTTTTATACTCGTTTATATGTATATATTTTCTTATATATATTTAGTAAGTTTCACTATTATTTTACAAGTATACTAGCTAGAAAAAGAGTCATTTGTAACATCTACTGAAAATTAGTACAATGCATGCATAATAACAATAGAAAATTGGGCCCAAAGTTTTTCTTTTCATTACAACTCATGTGTCTTTTATACATAAAGAGTACTGTTTACAAAATGTATTTTAAAAGACAAAATAGGGGAACAGTGTAGCTATTGCTCCTCGCTTGCCGACGCCCCTCCAACCGTATCAACACCTAGAACCTGCATCCACAAAGGAAAATAACGGGGTGAGCACAAATAATGCTCAGTAAATAAAACCCTCTAACTGTCTGTCCCCGTGTGTGACTCTTAATTCTTTCCTTTTCTAATTCTGTTTCTATTTCTGTTTCTACTAAATACCATGACCTCATCTTACCGGAGGTACGGCCGGATGGCGTTCACACAGCACCATCTCACTCTCCATAACTATCGGGTGGAATTCACATAGTACCAACCCGTTCTTAGTGACTACCAAGTGGGGATCACAAAGCTCCTACTCGGTTTTCCTAACTATCGGGTGGAGACCACTTAGCACCTACCCGTTCCTCATGACCTTTGGGTAACGATCACCAAGCATTAACCCGTCTCTAGTCACTGTCGGGTGATGATCACAAAGCATCAACCCGCTTCTACTAAATGTTGGATGATGATCACAAAGCATCAACCCACTTATCTAATAACTAATCGGATAGTGATCACAAAGCATCTACCCCATTTCTATTACTCATTGGGTGACGATCACAAAGCATCGACCCATCTCTAAGGGCTATTCGGGTGATGATCACAAAGCATCAATCCGATTCCCATAACGGTCGGGTGATGATCACAAAGCATCATCCCAACTATACTACTCTTCTAATTCATTCTATTGTAGCATTTTTCAATGCTCTCTACCCTTAGAGTAATTTTACCCACTAAGCTCTCTACTCATAGGGTAATTCTATACACCATTTCCTTACACTTTCTTAGGTCACTTTTCCATGTACAACTAGTGCCTATGGATGGTTCATCTTCACCAATGCACTTATGAGATGCCAACATGCAATGTTGCAAGAATTAAGGTTCATTACTCACACTCAAACCTCTATTAGGCATTTCATCAAACAACTCATGTGCACTATAAAACTCTATCATAGCCATGATTCTAAAACTTTTCTTAACCATCCAAAATGGGGAAAAACCCCTTCACAAAGCCACAAAACCTGCCATAGAAAACACTTCCAAAAAGGGGATACATAATACCCCTTAAATTCCATCTCAACTACCTTGCCAAACCAACAACCCATTTCTCAAATTTGCAAGGTATAAACAATCACAAAGCATAGAAATCTCTATTTAATCCTTCATACATGCTATATTACATGCACATCACATACATACATCATTTCTATCAAAACCCTAATCAAGAAAATTCATAAATCTCAACTTGGGTTGGGTTTTACTTACCTTGTTAAGGAGAGACTTCACAAACTCTTCCTTTCACTTGTTTAGCTTGACTTCTCCTCTAATCTTAACCAAAAGAATGAAAACCCTCAAACTTCAATATGGGTTAAAACTCCCAAATCACACAACTTAAGAAGAAATCCTTACCTTAGGAAGCCTTAGGTTGCTTTTCTACCCCAAATTCCTTCAAAAATCCCTTGGAAATCCTTGATCAAAAGAAAAGAGAAGTTGAGAGGAGAAGAATGAAGAGTCACGTTTGAGAAGAAGAAATGAGGGGTTTCTTTGATTCTAATTCCTTTTAATGAAATATAAACACACTCATTCCCATTTTGCCCTTATTCTTCTTTGGGAATTCCATCCATATCCTTTGATTCATTACAAACTCACCCCTATATCAACATATTCTCCATGAAAATTCCTTACAATTAACTCCCCACTTTTCCTGCTAATTAGGGGTAGAATGGTCAAATTGCCCTTAGGGAAGAAAATATCTAAAACTTCATCAACATTTTATTCGGCCTGTCGCCGCGGCGAAGAAACTTCTGTCGCCGCGGCGAAACTGTCCAGCAGCTCCCCCGTGGCTTCAACACCTCTTCGCCGCGGCGAAGATTCTTCTTCGCCCCGGCGAAGACTGAAACACTAAACTTCTTCTATTTTCTACCAATTTTCAAGGCAAACATTCAACATAACACTCAAACAAACAATAATAACAAAAACCAACTCGATTAAGGGCGAAAGAGGAAACAATAACAACGTACCTCAAGTGGGGCGTTACATCATTACAATCACCAAGCGTATAAAAGAAGTCAAATGACATTAAATGAGTGCTAATCATTATGTTTTGTGGAAATGACCAAAACACACTTACATGAAAAATCTATGCCAAATAACCCTTATATCTAACTTTTAATGACTAATCACAATAGAGTATTAATGAAATAAACTATCTATAAGGTTTCAAGAGAGAAGAGTTGGCCTTGTACACCCAAAATAAATTATCTTCTTCTTCCTCACTCAAATCCACTATTAAAACCACTAATCCAAGCTTTTTCTTCTCAAATTTTCTTAGGGTTTCAAGCAATTTCTTGAAGGATCAAGATACACTTTAAGGAGATTCAATTTGAAGGGTTAAAGGTAATCCCTAAAACCCTAGCTTGATGAGTTTGAATGTATGAAAGCAACTTCATGAATGTTAATGCTTGTTATAGGTGAAGGTATTTATTTGGAGCCAAGAAGGAGTGCTTCTTTTGTGTGTGTGTGTGTGTGTGTGTGTGTGTGTGTGTGTTTTGATTGCCAAGGTAAGGGGAAAACCTCCCTTTAAACTATGTTATCAACACCTAGGGTTAGTGAACCTTAATTTTTGTTATGTTAATTTGATGTATAAAGTTATGGTTTGTTTATGTTTTGTTTGAATTGGTGTTGGTTGAGCTTTGTGTTAGAAAAGGAGGAGGATATTGCCACTTAAGAGACTTGTAGTTGGACGATGGTTGGCACTTGTTTGAATGTGAAAAGGAGGGTTGTATGTGGCTTTTATGACTTGGTTTGTGTTTTGTATGCTTGAATGATAATTGAATAATGGGCATGCAAACGAATGTGGTATCCAACTTCCAAATAAAAAATTCCAAATTTCTTTGGAATTCGGTTAAGGCACCAAATAAATCCTATGGCCTAACATGAACAAGAATGATAAAAGACACGTAGTGAGATTCCTTATGTATCCTGAAACTTGAGCGAATTAAGAAAATGAGAAATATTAAGAAAATACTCGTGACAAGGAATTTCACTCAATTAACTAAAGATTTATGAAAGTGGTCATGGGTATATACTAGATGAATGATGTTAGGAAACGATCATCTATGACAGCGGAAAACAAAAATAATTTACATGATAGATCGTTCCTTAGAACCAAGATCAGCACACAAAAATTACAGTTTATGCATTATAAAACAATCTGTAGAAAAATCAGTTTGAAGTTTAGAAATCATACGCATGTTTGGAGGCTCCTCCAAGTTTGTCTCTGAACGGATTTCGCTATCGACCCAAGTATAAGATCGAACCAACGTAGTCCACATGAAGATAACTCTAACGAACTAAAGAGGGATTTGCTAGATCCTTTTTAGCCTTTAAGAACCAAGAAGAAATCAATCAAAAATTTTCCCAAACAAAAGGAATCTGGCGTGGGAGAGAATGAAAAGGGGCTGGAGATTTGTTTTTAATGAAATAATAAATCTATGTATTATTTCACAAAGTGTTGCACTTATATAGTGCAACACTATACCCTATTCCATCATGGAATGGGCTTGGACAGCAACCCAAACAACTCCTTGCATCCAAACAACCCTTTTAAGATATTTTAATTTTGATTATTATTGTTATTTCAATTAAATTGAATTAATATATATATTCCATATATTAATATTTAACAAAAACAATAATTCATTTAAATATATGTGAACACATATTTAAATATAATTTCACTTATTTAATTTAACTAACAAATTAAATAAAGGCTATGACCTCAGCAAATTTAATTGCACTATGAAATTAACAAAATACCCTTTTGCCTAAAAAGACAAAAACGCCCTTCTTATAAATTGGTTCTTAATTTATCTTCTATGTGTGTGACCCATAGGCTCTTTATCATATTGGCAGTGTGTAGTATCGTGATTAACACCAATTAATCGTCTCACTACACACAGACCAAGATTGGCCCCTAGCAAAGCATCATGGCCACCTGATAGATTCGGATTCAGCGAAGTAGCTACCTGTCAACGATATGGTTGATGTGAAATCCGATCCTTTTATCATCTGTTATCTAGACGAGACCGAAGCATAGAAATAGTGTCAACCTCGGTTACTCTTGATATGTATGTATTTAGTTACTGGACCAATGACCTGAATAATAATCTGGATAGAGCAACAACTCAATCCCATTGTGGCCACAGTTTTAGTGTCATTGCCATTTACTGAATTGCGCCGTGAGATAACTTCTTTCGTACCCAGGAGTGATGAATCCTCTATCTATCCACCATAGTCTTGATACACTCTTTGATGGATCCAATCACCACCGTATTGACAGCTCTGAAAAGAACTGCATTAGGCTAGTGTCAAACTACACCAATCGGTGCACAAGGTGCTCTGGTGATCTCAAGTCTAAGGATCACATGCACCACCATTCATTAGAAGATTTGCTCTATAGACACTGGGTTTACCATTCATATGGAATCCTCTAGTGGGTTAGTCCAGTGAACTTGCCTACAACATGCACCCATGTGTTGCACCAGGTTGTCACCAAACAACCTCGCCAAGTGAGATCAGTTGCTGTCTCTTGACAAGGTCGTTCAACACTATGATAGCCTTACCGTATTATCTGTGCCCTTTCTTCAGAATAATACTGGGGCTACGGACATTTCTAGAATGGTCACCATATGTATTCATATGGTTCTCACTATCAAGATTTGAAACATTTGATACCCTCGTCACGGTTCTACCGTTCTAAGGCCATATATCAATACATAAAATGATGATTTACACGATATAGAATAAAATGCCTTTTATTTATCAATGAACATTATTACAAAGAGTCAATTCTACAATAATTGATTGGCTCTAGGGTATCTACTCTAACAATCTCCCACTTGCACTATGGCCAATCATTCATGTATTTAATACCAAATGATCTCAAGTGCCTTTCATGCTTCTGCTGTGACAGAGGCTTTGTCAGTGGATCTGCGAGATTATCGTCAGTATGCACTTTACTGATCTGTACATCTTTCCTCTCAACTATCTCTCTGATGAGATTGAATCATCTGAGTATGTGTCTGGACTTCTGATGAGACCACAATAGATGTCTATTGGATCAATAATCGTGGAAACCACATCAAGTTCGGTGATGAACTTCTTAATCCAGACTGCCTCCTTGGCCGTATTTGATAATGTAATATACTCAGCCTCCATTGTAAAGTCTGCTACGATGCTTTGTTTGGAGTTCTTCCAGCTCACTGCACCCCTATTGAAACAAAATACAAACCCTGACTGCAATCGATAATCATTTTTGTCTGTTTGGAAACTAGCATCACTGTATCCTCTTACAGTGAGCTCATCTTCCCCTCCATAAACCAAGAACATATCCGTAGTCCTCTTCAGTACTTAAGAATATTCTTAATAGCCATCTAGCGACGCTCACCTGGATCCGATTGATATCTACTATACAAACGCTCAAAGCAGATGAGACATCAATCCGAGTACCTAGCATGGCATACATGATGGATCCAATTGCTGATGCATATGGGATCCTCTTCATCCTATCTCTCTCATCTTGTGTTCTAGGACACAATTGCTTAGAGGGATGAACACCACGTGACATCGGAAGAAATCCTTTCTTAGATTCTTCCATATTGAATCTTTTCAGTACTTTGTTAATACATGCACTCTGACGTAGGCCAAGCAACCTACGCGATCTATCACGATAGATCTTTAATCCAAAGATGCAGGCTGCTTCCCCGAAGTCCTTCATGGAGAAGCACTTGGATAACCAAGTCTTTACTGACTGCAAGTTCAGTATATAATTCCCAATCAGAAGTATGTCATCGACATACAACACTAGGAATGCCACTGCGCTCCCACTCACTTTCTTGTAAACACAGGGCTCATCTTTGTTCTTGATAAAACTGAATTCTTTTACGACTTAATCAAAACGAATGTTCCAGCTCCTTGAAGCTTGATTGAGTCCATATATGGATCTCTACAACTTGCATACCCTATCAGCTTGCCCATCAAAAACGAAACCATCGGGTTGTGTCATATACACATCCTCTTCAAGGTTTCCATTCAGGAAAGCTGTTTTGACATCCATTTGCCAAATCTCATAGTCATGATATGCAGCAATCGCAAGCATAATCCAGATGGATTTAATCATGGCAACAGGCAAAAAGTTTTCTTCATAGTCAATTCCATGAATTTGTTTGAAAAGTTTGGCAACCAGTCGTGCCTTATAAGTATGCACCTTGCCATCCATGTCAGTCTTCTTCTTGAAGACCCATTTACACCCTATGGGTTTTACCCCTTCAGGTGGTTCCACCAGAGACCATACTTGGTTCTGGTACATGGAGTCCGTCTCAAATTTCATGGCTTCAAGCCATTTAATGGAATATGGATTTGATATAGCTTCTTCGTAGGTTCTGGGCTCATCGTCTTGGTAGACTAGTACGTCACCATGTTGAGTCACGAGATAACCGTATCTCTCGGGCTCATAGCGCATTCTCCCAAATCTACGTAGCTCCTATGCTACCAAAGATGGTTTACTTTGATCCACAGTTTGTGGAGTAACCACCTCATGATGTTCAACCATTTCATGTGGCACATCATTTCGTCCTTCGTCTAGAATAATTTGTGGTTCTAGAACTTCATCGAGTTCTACTTTTCTCCACTAGTACTTTTTAAAAAAAAATCCTTTTCTAGGAAGACACCAGAACGAGCAACAAAAATTTTGTGCTCTTCTGGGTGATAGAAATAGTATCCTGTGGTCTCCTTTAGATACCCCACAAATATACATTTACAGGATTTTGGGCCAAGCTTGTTCGAAGTCAATTTCTTAACATAAGCTTCGCAACCCCAAATCCTTAGATAAGACAAGCTAGGCTTTCTCCCACTCTATAGCTCATATAGGGTCTAATCTACAAACTTTGACGGCACACAGTTCAAAACGTGATCATAGTCTCTAGGACATAACCCCAAAACGATGCAGGTAAATCACTAAAACTCATCATGGACCTAACCATATCAAGTAAGGTCATATTCCTCCTTTCAGACACTCCATTGTGTTGGGGTGTATAAGGACGGGTGAGTTGTGATACTATCCCATATTCCTTCAGGTATTTTGAAAACCATGAGCTTAAGTATTCACCTCCTCAATCCGACCAAAGAGCTTTAATACTTTTGCCCAACATATTCTATACTTCATTCCTGAATTCCTTAAATTTATCAAAGGCTTCAGACTTATGTCTCATAAGGTAGACATAACCATATCTATTGAAATCATCAGTAAATGTGAAGAAGCATGAATATCCACCTCTGGCCTTAACTGTTAGTGGACCACATACATCACTATGGATGATGCCTAATAGCTTAGTAGCCCATTCACCTTGTCCTGTGAAAGGAGACTTAGTCATCTTGCCTAACAGGCATGACTCACATACCACAAATAACTGAAAGTCAAAGGGTCCAAAAGTCCATCCCTTTGAAGTTTTGCAATGCGGATCTTATTAACATGACCTAATCTACAAATGCTAGAGGTATGTCTGGTTTTGATCGCTATGTTTAGCTTTCTTGGTTTCAACATTGAGAATTTATTTATTGTTTAAATCAAGAACATATAATCCATTATACAACCTTGCAATTCCAAGTAGAATACCATTCAAACTAAATGACAACAATCCATTAGATATTTCAAAATGATACCCTACATTATCCAAAGCTGATACTGAAATAATATTTCTAGAAATAAAAGGTACATGATAATAGTTATGTAGTTCCAACAACAAGCCCGTAGGCAAACATAAACAGTAAGTCCCTATAGCCAATGTAGCCACATGTGCTACATTTCCAACTCATAGGTCCACCACTCCCTTGGAGAACACTCTACTCTGCCTTAGTCCCTGCACATCAGTACAAATGTGAGTACCACATCCTGTGTCAATGACCCAAGATGTTGAGGGAGAGAAGTTAATCTCAATCATAAACATACTTAAAGTCGTAGCATCTGACTTCTTCTTGCTTGCAAGGACAGCCTTGCAGTGTTTCGTCTAGTGGCTAGGCTTGCCATAAAAGAAGCAGACTACTTTGTCCTTCCCTATGCCACTCTCAAGCCTAAGAGCAACCTGTCATTTAGGCTTGGGCTTAGGTTTGGCCTTGGCCTTACCCTTGCCATTACCCTTTCATTTACCGGTAGCAACTAGTAAAACAGGCTTGGACTTCTTTAAGTCCTGCTCTGTAGTCCTCAGCATGTTCAAAAGCTCCGACATGGTTTTCACCATCGTGTTCATATTGAAGTTTATTATGAACGGTGCATAAGAGTTAGGCAAGGATTGTAGAATCAAATTCATTTGTAATTCTGCATCCAACTCAAATCCCAAAGTCTCAAGCCTCTTTATGTGCTCGATCATCTTGAGCACATGAGGACCAACTTGGGCTCCCTCAGTCAGACAACCCCTAAACAATGCTTTCGACACCTTATACCTCTCCATGTTTCATCATTTTCCTTTGAAAGGCTCCTTAAGGTGTAGAATAATGGCAGCAGCGTCCATATTCTCATGCGGCTTTTGAAACACTGTGTCATCGATGCTAACATCAAGCGTTGAACGCCATCACATCATCAAGGACTTTTGATAAGTTTCATTTACTTCCTGAGTGGTATCAAGATCAGGCTCAGACATGTATTGATCCAAATCCAACCAAATTTCACACAAAACAACACAAATATACCCTAAATCAAGCTCAAATTCGGCCAAACACAGAAGCAATGTTGCACTTACTTGCAAATTTAGGCTAAGACAAGAATGAACACTTCAAGCATAAAGGAATTCTCCACCAACTTGAATCGATTCACCACCAAATCTCCTTGCCAAGACTTGGATAAAGAATCTCAAAAAGAACAAAGTTCTCTCAATGGTTAAACCAAGTTTTTGATATTTTCATGAACTAACTTTACGGAATAGTTCTTTATATAGGCAATTACAGGTTAAAAGAGTAATCAACAAATACATTACAAGAAAATGAAAATTAATAATATTACACAAAAATTACAAGCCTTCCATCTCAATTTAGGCATACCCATTTAATGCAAAAAGGGACATGTTCCCTAATTCTGGGTCATGTCTTCAACCCCCCTATTATGTTGAAAAACCTCACTTTATTAGCCCAAACTTGATCAATGATCCTAATCAAGTCTACTAATAAGGGTGCAAGAGATTGGGCCTTGAAGATCTGCAATTGGATCCAATAGGTTCAAGTGGACTTTCCCCTTTGGAATGAGAATGGGCCGAATGGCTTACTTCAACACTTGGGCTTTTCCTTGGTGGACTTGAGCTTCCTTTGTTGGGCTTGGGCTTGGAATGGTTTGGGCCGAAGTGCTTGGGCTCTCTCTCCCCTTGGGACTTGCTTGGGCCGAATCTCCTCCAATGCTTTCCACACTCCACAATCCAAGTGTTTTAGGACTTGGAATGCAATTCTTTGATTCAACCGATTAACAAGTGTTTTAGGACTTGTAATTCCTTGTCCACTCATGTTTACAAGTGTTTTAGGACTGTGTAAACGTATCAATCCTCCTCGGTTGAGAAGGATTTGCCCTCAAATCCAAATCGTCCTCCAAGTAGGCTTAGATCCCCCACATTGAAGGTGGCCGAGACTCCCCCATACTCACTAGGCAACTCCACCTATAAGCATTATCATTTACCCTCTCAACAATCCAAAAGGTCCATCAGCCCTAGAGCTAATTTACTCTTCCTTTTACTTGGAAACCTCTCCTTTCTCAAGTGAATCCAACTAAATCCCCCGGTTGGAAAAGCTTAGGTTTTCTATGCTTGTTTGCCTTATTCTTGATCTTCCATTTGAATATTCTATTTGAGCTCTCACGGTTTCATGGAGTTTCTTCATTTGTTTCAACTTCTCACTAGCATTCACACTTGTCAAAATCAAGGTAGGGAAGTGAGATCAAAAGGGATAATGGGTTTACTCCATACAACACCTCAAAGGAGTGTGACCCTTAGATAACTAGGACTCCTATTGTAGTAAATTCAGCATGTGCCAATTGCAAATCCCAATCCTTTAAAGTGCTTACTCACTAAACTCCTTAGGACATTACCCAACCTCTATTCACCACTTCGTTTTGACCATCGGTTTGCGGGTGGTGTGAGGTGCTAAACTTATTTTGTCCCTAGTCTACCCCATAACTTCTCCAAAAATGACTCAAGAATTTTGTATCCTATCCGAGACAATGGTCCTCGGAATCCATGAAGTCTCACCACTTCTCTAAAGAACAATTCGGCAATTTTGGAGGCATCATGTGTGGTATGGCATGATATGAAATGGGCCATTTTTGAGAACCTATCAACCACTACCATGATGGAATCTTTTCCTCTTTGTGTCCTAGGCAATGCAACCACAAAATCCATGCTAAATCCTCCCAAGGGTGCTCGCTATGGGTAAGGGTAGGTGGGTCCGGCCTTGAATTGACTCTTAGCTCTTTGACATGATCCACACCTTCTAATAAGAGCTTGAACATCCCCTAACATTTTAGGCCAATAAAAATATTCCTTGATGGTTTCAAAGTCTTAGTAACCCCAAATGGCCTGCCAACCCCCCACTATGTGCTTCCCTCATAATTAGTTCTCTAAAACTACCCTTGGGACACATAATCTTCTACCCTTAAACAGTACCCATCATGCATAATATAATTTCAAAACCAGGTTTCCCACATTCAGTTATGCATGTTTTCATCTCCAAATCTTCATCATAGCACAATTTCATTAATTCAAAACCTAGAACTCTAGAATCAGCAAAAGAAAGTAGGCATACCTTCTAGAGAGTGCATCGGCTACAACATTGTGTGATCCTTGTTTGTAATTCAGCACAAAGAAAAGATTGGATGAACTCAACCCACTCAGCATGTCTTGTGTTGAGTTTACGCTGCCCATTGATGAATCTCAAGGCTTGGTGGTCCGAATGGAGAACATTGTTTCGGCCGAAGGTAATGACTCCAATGGTCAGTGCTCTCACTATAGCATAAAACTCCTTATCATAAGTGCTATACTTCCTCCTTGAATCACTAAGCTTCTCACTAAAATATGCTATTGGCCTCTTGGATTGATTCAAAACTGCCCCAATGCAACACCACTTGCATCACATTCTACTTCAAACACTTGGTTGAAATCGGGTAAGGTAAGGTGGGAGCTTCACACAACTTCTTTTTATTCAAATTGAAAGCTTCATTTGCTGCCTTAGTCCACTCAAAAGATCCCCTTCTTCAAACATTCAGTTATGAGCCATAATGGAACTAAAATTAGGGACAAACCTACGGTAGAAAGAGGCTAACCATGAAAACTCCTAACTTCCGTAATTGAACCAGGTTTAGGCCATTTTGAATGATTCTACCTTGGATTGATCTACCTTAATTCCTTCTCCCGAAACTACATAACCCAGACAACCAATTGTTTCATAAATAGCTCACTTTTTCAAGCTTAGCATACACTTCTTTTGCCTCAATAATTCAAGCACTAGCTAAGGTGTTCTACATGACTATCCTCACATGTACTATATATCAATATATCTCAAAATCACCAACCAAATTTTCCAATGAAAGGTTTGAGTACCTCATTCATTACCTCATGAAGGTGCTTGTGCATTGGAAAGGCCGAAAGGCATCACCATCCATTCATACAATCCTCCCTTGTGTCTGAATGCCGTTTCCCATTCATCTCCTCTCTCATTCTAATCTGATGGTAACCACTTCTTAGATCAATTTTTGAGAAGATGGTTGCACCATGAAGCTCATCCACATGTCATCTAACCGTGGAATGGGATACCTATACTTGATAGTTTCCGATTGATGGCCCGACTATCATACACATCCGGTAAGTGCCATCTTTCTTGGGTACAAGCAAGGCTGGAACTGAACAAGGGCTCATCTTTCTCTCACAAATCCCATGGAAATCAACTCCTCAACTTGTCTTTGAAGCTCTCTTGACTCTTTGGGATTGCACCTATATGCTGGTCTATTGGAAGAGGTGCACCGGGATCCAAATCAATATGATGTTCTATTCCCCTAAATGGCGGCAAACCCCTGGTAGCTCACTAGGAAAACATCCGCAAATTCATCCAAGAGATGGTGCTTTTGGGTGAAATTCAGGTTGCTCTTCTCTTGGTTTGTCTCGGCTATAAGGAGGGCAATGAGAGTTTGTGTTTTAGGAAAGCTCTTTCTAATTGGGTGCTATTTAGGAAGAGGTTTTACGGGTTGGTGCCTTGGATGTGTTTGGGAAAGTGTTTGGAAAGTGTTTGGGAAGTTGTTTTGGGGGAGCTTGGATAATGCTTGGGTGGGGCTAAGGGTCAAGGGTAATAGACTTCTTGTTAGCTTGAATGAGTATGTATTCTTGCGGCCATCATGGATCACTTCTCTATCATATTGCCATGGCCTTCCAAGTAAAAGATTGCAAGCATCCATGGGAATGATATCACAAAGTACCTCATCCGAATAGCTCCTCCCAATGGAGAATGGTACCACTACTTGCTTGGCTACTTGTATGTGGTCCTCATTGCTCAACCATTGAAGCTTGTACGGGTGAGAATGATCCACAACCAGCAGCCCCAATTTCTCCACAAGTTTGGTGGAACAACATTGGTACAACTCCCACTATCAATGATCATTGACAAACTTTTCCCTTGATAGTGCACCTTGTATGGAACAAGTTCTCCCTTTGGTTCTCTTGGGGTTTACTTGAGTATGCAGCAACTTCTTGACATAAGCATCTCTCCACTATCAGCTTCCTCAATAACCTCATTCTCACTCTCATCTACTTCCTCTTCTTCCACTAATCCCTTTGACAAGCATCATCAATCTCATTTATTTCTCTAAGGTCAAACTCTTCGTTTGACAATTTGCTTGGAAGTGCCCATAACCTTGACACTTGAAACATTTCTTGTTCCTCAATCAGCCGTGGAGCATCATTCCTCACAAAACCTGTTTTCTCCTTTGGTGTTTCATTGCTTTGTTCTTATCATAAGCCGTAGTTGCACACATGGTTTGGTGTAGGAAGGTGAACCCCTTTGTAGTTACTTTCCTTAAAGAGTTTCTTGGGGGCCAAGGACTTCATGCTCTTCAATTGCTTTTCAATCCTTGTAGACAGCTTGCAAACATCCCCAAAGGAATGGTAAGCTTGCAATTCAAGCTTGTATGCAATGTCCTTACTCAAACCGCCTATGAACCTTGCAATTGTATGCTCTTTCTCTTCGGGAATATCACTTCTCAACATCAACCCTTCAAACTCCCGAATATACTCCTCAACTTTTCTATCTCCTTGCTTCAAATTATGGAGCTTAAGATAAGTCTTGTTTGTGATTATCGGGTAAAAATCTTTCCTTCAACACTCCCCAATTTCTCCCATGATCTAATTCTAGCCTTCCTTCTCTTTCTCTCTTCTTCCTTGTTTTTTCCCACCACAAGGAGGCATACTCCTTGAACTTTAATATGGCTACTTTACACTTCTTTTCATCATTATAGCCCTTAAATTCAAATACCCGCTCAATCTCGTGCACAATCAATGAAGTCATTTGGGTCAAGACTTCCATTGAATTCGGGTAGTCTACTTTAAGACCCCTATCATCATCAAACTTTCTCCTCCTCGGCACTTCGGATTCCCTAATGAATCATTACTATCTCCTAGGTTTTCCATATACAATGTGTCCTAAGGATGGTTCGTTGGTGGTATGTGGGCGACCATCCCGGGGGGGGGTTGTGGGTTTCCTCAAAAGTAGGTTTGGGTTGTGAAAGGTTGGCATGTCCTTAGACATGTTAACCATCAACTCCATCATGCTTGACATATTCTCTTTACTTCATCAAGTTCTTCTTCTGAATTCTTTTGTTGGCACTTTCCCATGGTGTTGGGGGTGGAATTGGGGAGGAAGGGGACTTGTTTGCCATGAGAATTTTGAAAGTTTAGCTACTGTGAACAGTAACTCCGGATGAACAGTAACTTTTGAAAGTTAGAAAAATGGAAAATGGGAGGGAAAGGTCAAGTGTATGAGTTTTGTGATTTTGGTTAGTGTAAGTATTCTGTGAATAGTGTTCTGTGAATAGTATTCTGTGAATAGTGTTCTGTGAATAGTATCTGTGAATATGTTCTGTGAATAGTGTTTTTGTGATTAGGCTAAGGAATGGTGTTTTATGGAGATGAGATTAGGTTAATTATTGTGTTTAGGGTTTAGGGTTTGTGTTTAGGGTTTAGGGTTTGGGTAAGGGTTTAAGTTTGTTGTAAAGGAATGGGTTGTTGACTTTGGAGGGAATTGGTTAGGGTTTGGGTGAGTGGCAATGGGTTGGTTACAAGGGAACAAGGTGTAAGGGATTTGGTTGGGGATAGTGTTTATGAGAGAGAAAAATTGTTCATTCACTTGTAACAAGAGAAGTTTTGAAACACTTAGGCTAAGAACTCCAAATCCGCAATGTTACTCCAAAACCGGCCAACTTCATTCAATCAATCCTACTCCAATTCACAACTAAGCTCTGATACCAATGATCCAAATCCAACCATTTTCAACAACAACACAAAATATACCCTAAACTCAAGCTCAAATTCGGCCAAACACAAATGGAAGCAATGTTGCACTTACTTGCAAATTTAGGCTAAGACAAGAATGAACACTTCAAGCATAAAGGAATTCTCCACCAACTTGAATCGATTCACCACCAAATCTCCTTGCCAAGACTTGATAAAGAAATCTCAAAAAGACACAAAGTTCTCTCAATGGTTAAACCAGTTTTTGATAATTTTCATGAACTAACTTTACAAGGGAATAGTTGCCTTTATATAGGCAATTACAAGGTTAAAAGAGTATCCAACATACATACAAGAAAGAAAATTAATAAATATTACACAAAAATTACAAGCCTTCCATTCAAATTTAAGGCCATACCCTTAATGCAAAAGGGACATGATTCCCTAATTCAGGGTTCATGTCTTCAACCACCCTATTAGTTGAAAAAACTCACTTTATTAGCCCAAAACTGATCAATGATCCTAATCAAGTCTACTAATAAGGGTGCAAGAGATTGGGCCTTGAAGATCTTGCAATTGGATCCAATAAGGGTTCAAGTGGACTTTCCCCTTTGGAATAAAATGGGCCGAATAGACTTACTTCAACACTTGGGCTTTTCCTTGGTGGACTTGAGCTTCCTTTGTTGGCTTGGGCTTGGAATGGTTTGGGCCGAAGTGCTGGGCTCTCTCTCCCCTTGGGACTTGCTTGGGCCGAATCCCTCCAATGCTTTCCACACTCCACAATCCAAGTGTTTTAGGACTTGGAATGCAATCTTTGATTCAACCGAATTAACAAGTGTTTTAGGACTTGTAATTCCTGTCCACTCATGTTTACAAGTGTTTTAGGACTTGTAAACGTATCATGTATGGCTTTTCAAGGATATAAATTTCTTTTCTGACTTGAGTATGAGGATTACGATACTAGTCTGAGAAATTGGATCTATCCAACATGTTTTCTTTCTCGATTATCAGTAGCAGGTTCATTATACTCATTTTGGTGAATCTACAATTCTAGAAAAGATAAAGTCACTGTAAAGTTCATTATTATTTAATATGGTCTTTTATTAAATGATGTTCCCACCATTTTACTCAAGCCAATAGCCCTTACTATTAACTTAGGAAAGCCCGTTGGCTTTCCTGGTGAACTGAGATCCTATTCGGCCCTTTCAAACCTTCGCTTTGGCGAACAAGCGAAAATGAGTTGATTAGGTAGGCCAACAAACTTAATCCACACTAGTTGATAGCTCTTACTATCAACCTCAAATGTGAAAAATCCAACAAGCCAATCACACAATCCAATGGCCCCAACCATCGTCTTCAAGTGTGATTCTCAGTATTAGTAGAGTGGACACTACATGCCACCACGTACACACAGTATGTGTAATTCTCTACTATGCCTATGACGCGTTTATCAACCTTTGCTTTGGCAAACAAGCAAAACCGTCATTTTAAGTCGACCCATCATCATTAAGGAAAACTCCAATAAATTTTAACCTCCCACCGGTAGAAGTGTAACCTCCACTTTGGCGAACAAGGTTCCAACAAACAGTGGTTTGATTAAAACCATGGTGATGGAAGGCATACGTGACTTAATATACTTTAATTGAGGGTTTGTTATTTAATGTCTCACCAGATTATTATCTTTGTTAGAATGACATTGTTTGGCACGTTATTGAACATTCAACCTTAGCATGCATCCTAAACAAAATATTAAAACGTGTCGGTGCATGGCCCAACTAAAACTGATTTCCTCAAGCCTAAAGGAATTGGTTGGTCACCTAGGGGTCCTGTAATAAATGTCTTGAGTCTTCAAGTATGATTGCCTCATCCTTTGCTTCGTCTCAAGTCCATTACAAAAACATCATACTAAATTTACAATAAAATTAACCTCAAACTAATTTTACATTAACAAATTTAGAAACCACGATTTACATTCGAGGGGAATGAGATGAGAAGAGAATGTACATCGAGAAGAGGAGAAAGGCAGGATACGCAGGGCTTATTTTATAAATTACAACCATAAATACCCAAAAACTTTTAAAAATTCACCATAGGTCTAAGGCCCATGTATCGGGCACCATGCAATATACAAACAAGTACATGGCATACATTTCAAAAATAATCAATTTTGAATTGGGTGGGTGAATTATTAATCACCCTTGACAATTTATAGATTGCAATTTGGTCCAAAAGTTTGAAACTTTTCATTTTGGCCCCTCCATGCTCAGAAGTGCTCTTGCTATGGCGATGGGTTATATCACAACAGCGTGTGCTAATTAACGCCGCATTCAGACTGCACGTGTGTTTGCCGCAGCGATGAGTTATATTGCTGCGACGAGCGCTGATTTTTGCAATCAGCGTGTACGCCAACAACGCACACCGCAGCGATGGTTTATATCACCACGGCAAGCGTACATTGATTTGTAGCAACAGAATAGTTCAACCAGCAACCAAAATATGCTATATGGAGTTTGCAATCAATCTAAAAAACCGATTTCAACAAAAATCCATAACCCAGTATATTCCAAAATTGCAGATCATCAACAAATTAAATTAATAAATTAATTGATTTCTTAAAACATGCTTTCATGGCAGATTTTATGCAGATTCATCAAGGCAACATGTTACCAATCAAATACATGTAATCAACCATTCACAAAAACTGTAAAATCTGGTACCCTAGTCTTTGATACCACTGCTAGGAAATGATCATCTATGGCAGCGGAAAACAAAAATAATTTACATGATAGATCTTAGAACCAAGATTAGGGCACAAAAATCACAGTTTATACATTATAAAACAATTTGCAGAAAAATCTGTTTGAAGTTTAGAAATCATACGCACGTTTTGAGGCTCCTCTAAGTTTGTCTCTGAACGGATTTTGCTACCAACCCAAGTGTAGGATTGAACCAACGTAGTCCACCCGAAGATAACTCTAACGAACTAAAGAGGGATTTGCTAGATCCTCTTTAGCCTTTAAGAACCAAGAAGAAATCAATCAAAAATTTTCCCAAACAAAAGGAATCTGGCATGGGAGAGAATGAAAAGGGGCTGGAGATTTGTTTTTAATGAAATAATAAATCTATGTATTATTTCCCAAAGTGTTGCACTTATATAATGCAACACTATACCTTATTCCATCATGGAATGGGCATGGGCAACAACCCAAACAACTCCTTGCATCCAAACAACCCCTTTAAGATATTTTAATTTTAATTATTATTTTAATTTCAATTCAATTCAATTAATATATATATTTCATATATTAACATTTAACAATAACAATAATCATTTAAATATATGCGAACACACATTTAAATATAATTTCACTTATTTAATTTAATTAACAAATTAAATAAAGGCTACGACCTTAGCAAATTTAATTGCACTATGATATTACTAAAATACTCTTTCGCCTAAAAAGACGAAAACGCCTTTCTTATAAATTGGTTCTTAAATTATCTTCTATTTGTGTGACCCATAGGCTCCTTATCATACCGGCAGTGTGTAGTATTGCAATTAACACCAATTAATCGTCTCACTACACACATAACAAGATTGGCCCCTAGCAAGGCATCATGGCCACCTGATAGATTAGGATTCAGCGAAGCAGCTACCTGTCAACGATATGGTTACTGTGCAATCCGATCCTTTCATCATCCGTTATCTCGACGAGACCAAAGCATAGAAATAGTGTCAACCTCGGTTACTCTCGATATGTATGTATTCAGTTACTGGACCAATGACTTGAATAATAATTTGGATAGAGCAACAACTCAATTTCACTATGGCCACAATTTTAGTGTCATTGCCATTTACTGAATTATACCATGAGATAACTTGTCCCATACCTGGGAGTGATGAATCCTCTATCTATCCACCATAGTCTTGATACACTCCTTGATGCAGCCAATCACCACCGTATTGACAGCTCTGAATAGAACTGTATTAGGCTAGTGTCAAACTACACCAATCAGTGCATCAGGCGCTCTGGTGATCTCAAGTCTAAGGATCACAAGCACCACCATTCGTTAGAGGATTTGTTCTATAGACACTAGGGTTACCATCCATATGGAATCCTCTAGTGGGCCAGTCTAATGAACTTGCCTACAGCATGCACCCATGTATTGCACCAACTTGTCACCAGACAACCTCCACAAGTGAGATCAATCCCTGTCTTTCGACAAGGTCGTTTAACACTATGATAGCCTTACCATATTATCTGTGCCCTTTCTTCAGAATAATACTAGGGCTACGAACATTTCTAGAATGGCCACCATATGTGCTCATAGGGTTCTTATTATCAAGATTTGAAACACTTGATACCCTCGTCACGGTTTTACCATTCTAATGACATATATCAATATATACAATGATGATTTACATGATATAGAATAAAATTCCTTTTATTGATCAATGAACATTATTACAATGAGTCAATTCTACAATAATTGATTGGCTCTAGGGCATCTACTCTAACAAATGAATGTTATGAATGAGCGTATCCATAAGTTAGCTATAAATGACATGTATGATGAATGCATATGCAATGTTTATGTATGCTCAGGGGAGATGTTATCCCTTATGAATGCATTTTAAATGATAACATATATAGTCTAGTTTAGTTGACTTCTAGAGGGTTTATGAAATGTTAAAGAAAGGTTTCCATGAGTCTCTTGAGACGTAAGCCAAGATTAGAGTAATGGTATATGAGTTCCATGAGTCTCTTGAGGTGTGAAACCAAGATCAGAGTAATGGAAATTTTATGGAAACCATGAGTCCTTTGAGGTGGTAATCAAGAACAAGTTAATGGTTCAAATGAATCTGACTGGTTCATAAAGATAAACGAAATGTAAAATACCTAGATAAAAGAAATAGGCATGTCATGTTTGTGAATGTTGCATGAGTGATATATGTTTATCATTTTAGGATGTTTTAAATATACTATAACTTATGTGTATAAGAAAGTCAATGTGAATATCATGACTATGATTTATGACATTGACAATGAATAATATATTGTGAATTTATGAACGTTTTGTATGTGTAAGACATCCATAAAAGTTAGAAGAGCCATATTTCCTTTCCCTTACTGAGCCATTAGCGCTCACCCCATGATGTTTATATGTTTTACAGGTAAGGATTAAGGCATGAAGCTGAAAGAGGATTCCAAGGGACACTACGAGCTTGAAGGGATGTTGTTATGGGATTTTGAGAAATTGGTTTTAATGATGACTATTGAATGGTATTTTTTTTATTTTTTTTTATTTAGTGAAGTAATTATGTTCATATTTCATAATGTAGTAAATATGTTCATGTTCTGTAATGGAGTAAATATGTTTGTGTTAATAAAGGAAATCAAATTGCTAGTAAAGTTTGTAAAAGTGTGTATGTTCTAGTAATTATTTCTATGCATTTCATAATTTACTCCAAGAAAGGAAACTATATTATTTGACTTGTACAATGAGTTTATTATAGTTTATAAATTAAAAAAAATTTAAATTAAGGTTTATTCTTTAAATAGGGTTTTAAAACAAACTTATTTTCTAGGTGTGTGTTTTCTTGGTTCTCAATGGCCAAGAGATACTTTGGAAATACCCAACTTGGGAGGGGTTTTACATTTGGTATCATAGCATGATTTTGGGTGTTATATATGGTGATTTGATTGAAATGTTATAGTACTTATGAAAAGTGTGTTTTAAGTAAATGAACTATCATCCCTTATGTGTCCCCTGATACTCTCGCCAGCTGATTGCTGTAAGTACTTCTTTCCCTGCTTTAGTAAATAAGATCAGCTAATATTTATTGAAATTGTGTGGGCCAAGGGTATGGCTACAAGGTGATCATTAAGGATAGGCAGAAAGGGCATTGAGAATCCCAATGAACTAGGCCCAAGTGAACCAGTAGTACCGATGACTAATGCACCCCCTACGGGCGGATTAGTTGCCTCTACCCAAAATGCTCCAGTGTTAGATGAAGCTACAGTTTCTAGATTGATTTTGACAGCTGTAAATAAGGCCCTCAGGAGAGTTACTTCGAAAGATATGGCTAATTAAGGACATGTGAGTTCTTCTGCTCTGTTAGCTCAGCCTCAGCCTTAGGTTTCCCTCACAGCTCCAATAGTCAAACCAGTTATTACAATAAGTGCTATTCATTTAAGTTATATATTGCCAATTTATGATCTATCCCAGAAGCACCAACCATTAGAGTTTAGTGGTACCAATGACTCGGCTGTAGCAGAGGAGTGGTTAGAGACTGTAGAGCAAGCGATGGCCCTATTTCCTATGGGTGACCTAGAAAAGGTCTATTATGCTTCCTATCTGCTATGAGGTGATGCTAGGGTATGGTGGCAATTAATGGAGCATACTTATGTAGTGACTGCTCTTTCTTGGAGCGACTTTAGAAGGTTGTTCGAGGCAGAATATCGATCAACTGATATTATATCCACAAAGACCCAGGAATTCATTGAATTGAAACAAGGAATATGAAAGTTAGAGAGTATACCACCATGTTTAATTCCTTAGCCCAATTTTTTCCCACCATGGTCAATAAGCAATAGTGCCGGTTAGAGAGATTTGTGAATGGATTGCACCCCAAAGTTGCCCAAATTATGATGGCAGGTGGACAACCTCCTAAGACTTACAGTGAGGCCCTAGAAAGAGCTTTGAGACCTGAAATTTATGTTAACAAGGAAATAAAGATGGAGAGTTCTAAAGTGATTGGTAGTTCCAGTTCTGGCTAGACCGCATCATAGAAAGTAGATGTGGGGAGTTCCACTCAAGCTTCAGAGGATAAAGGAAAAAGAAAGTTCTAGCAGAGGGTTCATAAAAAGGGTGGCAAAAATATGAGAACCCCATAATGTAATACCCAAGATATCAAAGGTATGTTCCTAACTCAAAATAGTCCTTTAGATGTTAATTTTATGTTAAAAAGCATAAAATCTAACCAAGGGCAAAATAGTCAATTCATTTGGAACGGTATGAATCAATTATCCATAGAGAGGCTTAGGGGCAAAATGGTTATTTTGCTTATGGATAAGCATTGAAAAAGTCAAGGATGAGTAGGCTTCATTGCATTTAATGGCATTAATTAAGTAATAATTATGTCTAGTGTGAAATGACCAAAATGCCCTTATATGAAGAATTAAGGACTTATGAGTTATACAATTAAAATAATATGGGAATTGCATAATTTTGGAAAATAAATGAAATATTTTCCTATAAATGAGATGAATTTCGTTCAAGCCAAAGGAGGAGACCTTTCTTCAACATTTCTTCCATTTTCTCTCAAATCTTCCATGAAACAAGCTTTCTTTCTCTAAGTTTAAAGGAGTTTTGCTTAATTTTTCAAGGAGAACAAGATAGGAGCCTTGGATCTTCAATTAGAAGGGTTTAAGGTAAGGATTAAAAAATTTAGTTTTGATGTGATTTGAAGATTTGAAGTAGATGTTGAGGTATAATGTATATATGTAGGATTAAGGTGTAAAAGAAGTCAAAGGCAAAGGATTTGTTGGAGGAAGTTTTAAAAGGTAAGGAAGAACCTCCCATGACTTTAGGGTTTATGCTAGGGTTTGTGGATTTTTTAGAAACCTTAATTAAAGCTTTAAGGCATAGAAGTAGTTGATGGCAAGTGTAGGACATTATTCTACTTATGCCTTGAATTCATTATACATGAAGTTAGGCTATTTATGTTTTATGAGTTGTTTGTTGATTGAAGAAAATGAAGTGTAGATGCTGATTGTGGCAAAACTGTAGTTATGGAGGCCACATGGTGTTGAATGGTTGCTATTAGAAGTGTTGATGTGTTGTTTGCATTAGCTTCAATATATAGCAATAATGGATGGTTATGGGAATGAGAATTTACACTTCCTTTAAGATGTTAAAGATATTAAGGGGAGGTTTATTTGATCTATAAGTTAACCTATTGGTTAATGTCAATAGGAATTGATGTGGCATAGTTAATATGAAAATTCGGATTTGGTGGGCTTAGGGGTTTTGTTAACCCTGCCTCAGTATTTCGACCATAACTTGAGTTATAAAAATCGAAATGAGATGATTTTTGAAGCATTATAAAAGCTAAGACACAGACCTGTAACTTTTATGTTATTCCAGGAGCCAATTCGTTTAGAAATAGATGGAAAATTGCCTGAAGGATAAACTAGTTATTGAGTTTAGATTTAACATGATCAATTATGATTATGAATTGATTATTAATGTCTTATGTAGTATGACATGTACTAATGTTTACCCATTAGTTAGATGATCTTTGAAAGATATACATGGTCATGATGTCAATGATGATTAATGTTATGAAATGGCTGAAGATGCAATGTAATACTGTTTTAAGATGACGATAGGAGCAAGAGGTAATGTAAATGGATTGATAATCCATAGGAATTAAAAAGTATTAAGCTCACCAAAATATGCATTTACATGCATAAGATGTAGAGATGCAAATAGACTGATAGAGATGCATATAGACATGATGGAAAACGCGTAAGCATATCCTCGTATATCGGTTGAGGAAAGATGAATATATGCTTTAGAGCTAAATAAGCGTAAGCACGCCTCCCGATGATATGAGCTTAGATGAAATTGAGCTAGATGATATAAAGTGCTTAAGATGCTAAGAAAGGTCCGATCGGCTAGACGTTAAATGTTCATATGCATTTAGTTGCATTATGAGTTATGATGTTATTTACATCATGAGATTTATACTCATGTAGATGATTTTAGATGTTTATGTCACGACATGTGACGTGTGTGTACTATGTTACATACTTATTTGTATGTGTACACATTGATGTTTACCTAGCCAGAGATAAAATGATGAAAAGATATGAATTAATAAAAAAGGGGAAGTAGATCAGATGAAAAGATAAGTGATGTGTAATAAATATGTCTAAAAAAGATCAATAGTACATTAAATGAAACGGATCATTCCTAGAGCGATTAGCGTCACCTTCATTGTTGATTGTTTTGCAGGTAGACTAGAAGCGAGGGACGCTAGAGACAGTGGGACTACACGTGAGGGGAGATGATTTATTGTCATCTCGAGTTTTATCTTGATGAAATAATGTAAATGATAAATATTTGTGAAATACGTTTGGAAGCTTCCACCCTCTAAATATGTTTTGATGTATAATTTCTTAAGTTTGTAAATTATAAGTTTGGATCTTGCGTGACATTTTATATGCATGTTTTGGATATATTATTATTATCCTTACACGATTTTTTTTCTAAATACAACTCGTTCTCAGACATGTATCCTCAAGATTCTCATCGAGGGATATTCAGTAGAGATACTGACTGGAGGGGGGGTTACACATAACAACAACAGGAAGAGCAGTCTCCCATTTTGCCAAAAAGTGGGAGGCAGCATAAGGGGGAATGTTTGATAGGGTCCAATGAGTGCTTTAAGTGTAAATAGTTGGAGCCAGTGGCAAGAGATTGTAAAGTCACTCAAGCAACCCTTTACAAGCTATTGGAAGTTCAACTGCAAGGTGTATACAGTGGCCTAGAAGTAGGCAAGCCAGCCTATGCAGTTACTGGTCAGTTGCAGTTCCACCCTAACTCATTGTATGTGTGCTGTTGATTTGGGGCTACCCATTCCTTTGTTTCTTGTGGTATGGTGAAAAGATTAGGATTAGAGCCTAGTTAAGTGGAAAAGCTATTAGAATTAAGATGCCTGTAGGGAGAATTTCATTGCTAATGAAATATTATTGGACAGAGGTAGTGATTGCGAGGCATAGGTTAGCTGTCGATCTGATTGTGTTTGATATGCTTGATTTGATATGATTTGGGCATGGATTCTTCAATAGGCATGGGGTATTGATTGATTGTCGAAAGAAGAAGGATGATATTAATTAGATAATGAAGATAGATTCATTTTGGGGAGGGCCATATACACAGCTTGATAATAAGTGTTATGAAGGCAATGAAGATGATTAAAAAGGGTTGTACAGGGTATATAGATAATGTTGTAAATAAAGGGAAGTTTCCAAACTTAATGGTCAAGATGTGCCAATGTGCAGAAGTTCGAAGATGTATTTCCAGAAGAGTTACAGGACTTCCTCCAAAATGAGAAGTAGATTTTGTATTTATTAACTCCTGGTACGGCACCAATCTCTAAAGCCGCCCCATATCAAACGGCTCCAACTGAGTTCCAAGAGCTGAAAAAGCAACTTCAGGAGTTGTTAGATAAGGGTTCATTTACTAATCATTTTCCTTGGGGAGCTCTTATTTTGTTTGTTAAGAAAAAGGATGGTTCGATGAGAATGTGTATTGACTATAGGGAGCCGAATAAGGTGACTGTGAAAAAAAAAATATACTTTTCCTAGAATTGATGATTTGTTTGATCAGCTAAAGGGAGCCTAGTATTTTCCAAGACTGATCTTTGATGCGGTATCATCAAGTGAGGGTCGTTGACAAAGACATTTCTAAGATGCTTTCGAACCAAGTACGGACATATGAATTTGTAATGATGCAATTGGATTAAACAATGCACCAGTAGTGTTCATGGATTGATGAATGTAACGCCTATATCGAGGTGCGTTGCTTTACGTATTCCTTAATACCCTTAGTTGAATTTTGATAAAGTTATCTTGAACAGTGTGAAGAAAATGCCTTAAAATTTCATTAGGGGTAAAATGGTCTTTTCACTCATAATTAGTTGAAAAAGGGGGATGAAAAGAGAGAATTTCATGGAGAAGTTAATAAAAATGGGGGCATTATTGTAATTGACTAAGGGACATAGATGGAATTTCATAGAAAATGCAAGGGCAAAATGGGGAGAAAGTAGAAGTAATAAATGAGATATTTTGAGTTCAATCTTGAAAACTCTATCATTTTCTACTCCCTCACACACCACTTCATCTCCAAATTCTCTCATTTCTTCATCAAATTTCCAAGGCAATTTAGAGGATTTTTGGTGATGTTCAATCCTAGCATCCAAAGGTAAAAGTTCTTGCAATATGATGTGAGATTAATTTTTTAAGTGTTGAATCTTATAGTATATGCTTAGTGTTTAAGAAGAAGAGGAGATCTACCCAAAGAGAGGTTAGTGTGGAACTACCCAAGATCAAGGTAAGTAAATAACCCTAAGTTTGATTTGAGTAGTTTGTAGAGATTTGTACATGTATGTATGTGCTATGTTTTTGAGAAGTTTTGATGAGATTGATACTTGATGATAATAAAATTCAGCCATGAGAATGAGACTTTGCCTATATGGTGATTGACGGAAGTGGTTGAATTTAGAAAGAGTTTGAGTATACTTTATGGAGTGTAGTTTCCTGGCCAGGTTTAGTGTTGATTTAATAGAGTTTTACTCCAAATATTGGTGGCTTGAGAAAGAAGTAGAAGTGTAGCCAAATAGAGTTTGAGTATGCATGCAATTTGTTTGATGAAAATTCTAAGAGAAAACATGTTACCATGGTTGCCCTGTCATAGCCATGACATTCGGAGTGATTTTTGGGCATCTTACTGATTGAACTAGGTTGAGACCTAAACACAAAAGTTGTATCCCTATCTCTAAGATTTAAAACGAGACCAAGATCGTAGCAATCTGATGTGTATAACTCGAGATATGCCTTCTTGAATATGACCTGTGTAGAGTGACTACCTCAAAATATTTTGTAGTCTAATAATCTATGATTGATTTCAAGTATGGGAATGTTGTTGGTAGAAAATACTAGTTCTCTAATGATATTTTTATATGCCATAATGAATTCTCACATTCCCACATTTGTATTTAGAAAGAATAGCAAAGACTGAGCATAGTTCCATGCACATACACATGGATGAGAATAGTAAAGAATAAAGAAAAAGACAGAAAAGAATTAATTGTAAAAAGATAAGAGAAGAGAAGGTTGTTGCGATAGGGAACCCATGAGTGATAGAGAAGAATAGTCCCACGTATACGCTCCCTTTAGTGAGCGGCCTCAGAATTAGAAAGAAGTAAGTGTACAGTTCGTTAGAAGTGTATGTGGATGAGAACTGTACTGAGAAAATTTACCTACATGCACGTTGCCTTTAGTGAGCGGCCTTAGAATCAGAAAGAATAGTTGTACAGTCCAATAGAAGTGCATGTAGATGAGGACTGTACCCACTCACATGGCCAGGGTTCCAAATCTATGCCTCAACCGAGTATGATCAGCATAGAAAGAAAGAAAGAAAGAATAGAAAGAAAGAATAGAAAGAAAGAAAGAAAGAATAGAAAGAAAGAAAGAATAGAGCATAGAAAGAAAGAAGAGAAACAGAAACCAGAAAAGAAATTGCATTCTTTATGCATTTATGCACATGCATTATGGCATTCATATTATGCAAAATTAGTTTCTCCAATTGTGCTTACATGTTAGTTAGTGAGAAACAAGAATAGAGAAAGAATAGAGAGAAAGAACAGAAAAAGAATAGAGAAAGAATAGAAAAGAACAGAGAAGAAGAGAGAAGTGTGATGTAAGGAAAGAATTCAGAATATGAGCAATGGAGATAGAAGGGGAGCATAGCGGGTTTACTTGCTTAGCAATTAGTGCTCACCCCGTTGTTTTCAATGTTTTTGCAAGTAGTAGATGAGATGCGGTCGCTTTGAATGTCAAGATGCGAAAGGGTCGGGTAACACTGTCGAGCTTCTTGAGAAATTTATTTATACTATGTATAGTTTTGTATATATAAAGAAAAAATTGGGCCCATTATTTTATACTCATCTACATGCATATTTTCGCTATATATATATATATATATATATATACAGAGAGAGAGAGAGAGAGAGTTTTACTGTTTATTTTACGAGTATACTAACTAGAGAGAGAGTCATTACAATGAATAGAGTTTTCCATGATTGCTTGGATAAGTTCTGTAATATTCTTTCTAGCTGGTAGTTCTTTGGAAAAATATAAGAAAAACTCACTAAACATAGTATAGAAATTATATATATAAGTATAAAATAGAGGGCCCATAACTAATTTTTCTTTATATACAAATATCTACATCAAGTAATAAGTCACAAAAATAAACTCAAAAATATGGTCCGACAGTGTTGCCTTCTCCTCTGCTACTTGACGTCCCATCTGACCGCATGTCATCTACTACCTGCAAAAACAGTGAAATCTACGGGGTGAGCACTAATTGCTCAGTAAGTAAACCTACAATACTTATATTCTTTCTCCGCTACTCAGATCCTGGATTTTCTTTCCTTACACCAAACTTCTTAATTCTTCTCGGCTCTTTCTAAGATTCTAGATTCTCACTTACCGATATGTAAGCACAAATAGGGAAACTAACTTAGGATAGTAGAGATGGCATGATGCATATGCACAAATGCATAATCTTTTTCAATGCAATGCATTCCTTTTCTGTTTTTTCTGTTTTCTTTCTTTTTCTGTTTCTCTTCTTTCTTTTCTGTTTCTATTCTTTCTTTTCTGTTTTTCTTGCTTTTCTATTCTTTCTTTCTCTTTTATTCTTTTCTTTTCTTTTCTATTATTTTCTTTCTTTGCCGATCAGACTCAGTTGAGGCATGGATTTGGAACCCTGGCTGTGTGAGTGTATTCTTAAATTCTTTCTTAGGTACAGTCCTCATCCACATGCACTTCTTACGGACTGTACAAATTCTTCTTTCTTATTCTTAGGCCGCTCACTAAAGGCGGCGTCCATGTGGGGTTATTCTTCTTCTCTGTCACTCACGGGTTCCCCATCACAACAACCTTCTCTTCTCTTCTCTTTTAATATTTCTTTAAATAAAATTTCAGTTTTGAAGTATTCTTTAATTATATTCTTTAGAGGATGATTCTACAATTTATTTCTTTTATTTCTTTCTCTTTATTCTTTAATGTTCTCATACATGTACATATGCATGTAAATATGGTCATTCTTTGCTATTCTTTCTAAATGCAAATGCTCAAATGTAAGAATGCATTATGGCATATAAAGATATCGTTATGGAACTAATATTCTCTACCAACAACATTTCCATAACAAAGTAATAGTCTAACATTCTCATATATATGCACTTTCTTTGACATTTCATCAAACACCTTACATGCACATACAAACCCTAAATTAGTTACACTTCCACATATTTCTCAAGCCACCAAAATTGGAGCAAATAACTCTCTAAAGCCAACATCCAACCTAGCCAAAAATTCAACTCCACCACTCAACATCCATTCTTCCATAATTCATTGAAAACTTCATCAACTCAACACATACAAATCATCACTTCTCATAACCATGAGATTCACATATCAAACAATCTCAATTTTAATCCATAATTCTCATCATCCAAACACACATACCACATATAAAAAATTTCTCTACACAAGTATTTATCCCATCAAAGCTAAAGAATTTGAGCAATTCCAACACCATAATCTCTCTTTGGTAGAATCCCCCTTCCTTTTAAACCCTAAGCATATAAAACCATAAGAATTCAAAACTTCAAAATTTAATCTCACATCTTGGTGTAAGAATCTTACCTTTGGATGCTTAGGATTGAAAATCTATCAAAATCTAGCTAAAATCCTATGAATTTCCTTGAAAATTTGAGAGAATTTGGAGTAAAGGTGGCGTGAACTATGGGTGAAGTGGCTAGGGTTTCTCTTCGTGAACTCTTATTACAACATAATAATATATATAGTTTCCATTTTACCCTTGCACTTTCTAAAAATTCCATCTATGTCCCTTAGTCAATTACAAGAATGCCCTCATTTTTATTAACTTCTCCATGTTATTCCACTTCTTTTCACTTCTCACTTTTTCAACTAATTATGAGTGAAAAGACCATTTTAACCCTAATGGAGTTTTAAGAAATTTTCTTCACACTTGTTCAAGATAACTTTAACAAAATTGAACGAAGGGTATTAGGGCATAAATAAAGCTATGTACCTTGATGTGGGCATTACAATTCTCCCCTCCTTATAAGAATTTTCATCCCCGACATTCAAATGAACAATTCGGGATAGCGGCTCTGCATATCTTGTTCTACTTTGCATGTAGCTTCTTCTAATTTATGATTCCTCCATAGGACTTTTGCTAATGGAATACTCTTGTTTCGGAACTCATTAACCCTTTTATCCAATATCTATACTGGACACTCCTCATAAACAAGATTCTCTTCTAAGTCCATTTCTTCTACTTTTAATATATGGGAGGGATCACTAACATACCTTTAGAGCATGGAGACATGGAACACAATATGCACTTCATCCATATTTGGTGGTAGCGCTAATTTGTAAGCTACCTTTCCCACTCGTTGTAACACTTCAAAGGGACTAATGTATCTTGGAGCTAGCTTCCCTTTTCTGCCAAAGCACATTACTCGCTTGTAGGGGGAAATTTTGATAAACACTTTGTCACCCACTTCAAATTCCACATCTTTTCTCTTTAAATCCGGATAACTCTTTTGTCTATCTTGGGCTTGTTTCATTCTATTTTTGATCAATTTGATGTCTTCTATCATTTTTTGAGTTATTTCGTGTCCAAGAGCTGTTTCCAAAGCATCTTTCTCTCCTGCTTCATTCCAATGTAGTAGGGACCTATATCGTCTACCATACAGAGCTTCATAAGGAGCCATCTTAATTATAGACTGATTACTGGTATTATAAGCAAATTCCACCAATGGTAACATCTCATGCCAAATTATCTTATAATTCATACAACATGCTCTCAACATATCCTCAAGTACTTGATTTGTTCTCTCAATTTGGCCATCTGTTTGAGGGTGATGTGCTATACTAAATGCTAACCTGGTACCCAAGTTTCTCTATAGATTGGTCCAGAAAGCTGAAACAAATCTGGAATTTCTGTCTGATACTATTGTCTTGGGCACCCCATGGAGTCTAACTATCTCTTTGATATAAATCTGGGCCAGTTGATCTGCTGTAGTACTATCCTTTATTGAAAGAAAATGCACTGATTTGGTTAATCTGTCCATTATTACCCATATTGCATTATACCATTATTTTGCTTTAACCTGTTGACAAACCAGGCGTTTAGCTACATACTCTCCGATATCTTTCTTCATACCTGGCCAATAACTCTTCTTTAAATCTTGATACATCTTGGTTCCTCCAGGACGAGCAGTATATGAGGTGTCATGAGCTTTCTCAAGAATCTTCTTCTTCAACTCAACATCTTGGGGAATGCATATGCGATTCCAAAAACGGAGGACACCATCTAAAAAGTGAAATTCTGATAACTCGCATTCCAACACTTGTCGACTTATTTTCTGACACCACTCATCGACGATTTGCTTTTCTTTAATCTCTTCCAGTAAAGTAGGCTGAATTTCTAACCTGGCAATCCTTCTTGGTATCACTTCAATCTGTTCCCTGCATAATTCTTCTAATAATTCTTTCTACATTGTGAGTCAGGGCCAAAAGGCTTTTCTACTCAAGGCATCAGCAACTAGGTTAGCTTTTCCAGGCTAATACTTAATTTCACAATCATAATCTTTTACTAGCTCTAATTATCTCCTTTGTCTCATATTCAGCTCCTTCTGGGTGAAGAAATACTTCAAACTCTTATGATCGGCATAAATATTACTCTTTGCTTCATACAAATAATGCCTCCATATTTTTAGTGAAAAAACTGCAGTGGCCAATTCTAAATCATGTGTAGGGTATCTCGTCTCATACTCTTTCAATTGTCAAGAAGCATAAGCTATTACCCTACCCAACTGCATCAGCACTGCACCAAGTCCCTGAAGTGAGGCATCTGTATAAATAGCATAGTCTACACCCTCTTGTGGTAATACTAGGATAGGAGATGTGGTTAATCTTCTTTTTAACTCCTGAAAACTTTCTTCATAGGTATCCGACCATATGAAAGGTGTTCTCTGTTTGGTAAGAGTTGTAAGCAGTTTAGCCAACTAAGCAAATCCTACTACAAACCGTCTATAATAGGCTGCTAGCCCCAAGAAACTTCTAACCTCCTTTACTGTCTTCGGCTTTTGCCACTCGAAAATTGCCTTCACCTTACTAGGATCCACTGATATACCTTCCTTTGAGACAATATGGCCCACGAAGATAACTTGATCCAACCAAAACTCAGACTTAGAAAATTTGGCAAGCAGCTTCTTATCTCTTAATCGTTGTAGCACAAATCTCAGATGCTCTTTATTCTCTTCTCTTATCTTAGAATAACCCAGGATGTCATCAGTAAACACCACTATAAATCGATCAAGGCAATAATGGAACACCCGATTCATTAAATCCATAAAGACTGATGGGGCATTGGTTAACCCAAAGGGCATTACTACAAACTCATAATGCCCATATCTAGTCTGAAATGCAGTCTTGGCAATATCTTGCTCTACAACTCTTACTTGACAATAACCCGAACTCAAATCAATCTTTGAGAACACTGCTGCTCCTTTAAGATGATCAAATAAATCATCTATGTGAGGTAATGGGTACTTATTCTTCACTGTCACTTTATTCAACTCTCTATAATCTATCCACGTCTGTAGGGATCCATCTTTCTTCTTCACAAATAGGATTGGAGCACCCCAAGAAGAGTGGCTAGGTCGAGTAAAGCCCTTATCTAAGAGTTCCTGAAGCTGCTTCTTCAATTCTTGAAGCTCGGTTGGGGCCATCCAATAAGGGGCTTTAGAAATTGGTGTTGCCCCTCATGCCAATTCAATACTAAATTCCACTTCTCTTTCCGGAGGTAAACTTGGAAAATCTTTTGGAAACACATCTAGAAACTCCTGGACTACTGGCACCTTCTAAATCTCTGGTTAATGGACATTACTACTTTACACTACATGGGCAATGTATCCAGATCACCATTTTCTTAGCATCTTTCTAGCCTTTACACTGCTAATTAACATACTAATCTGGTGCCCCTCGCCAAAACTAAACTTATCACCATCATCAAGATTAAATATTGCTTCTTTCTTTCGACAATCAATCTGTTAGAGTAGATGCCCTAGAGCTAATCAATTATTGTAGAATTGACTCTTTGTAATAATGTTCATTAATCAATAATAAAAGCCATTTTATTCTATATCGCGTAAATCATTATTATTGCAATATGTATTGATATATGTCCTTAGAATGGTAGAACCGTGACGAGGGTATCAAGTGTTTCAAATCTTGATAGTGAGAACCCTATGAGCACATATGGTGGCCATTCTAGAAACGTCCGTAGCCCCAGTATTATTCTGAACTAAGGGCACAGATAATACGGTAAGGCTATCATAGTGTTGAACGACCCTGTCGAAAGGCAGTGACTGATCTCACTTGTCAAGGTTGTTTGGTGACAACCTGGTGCAACACATGGGTGTTTGTTGTAGGCGATTACACCACAGCAAGTTCACTAGACTGACCCACCAGAGGATTCCATATGGATGGTAACCCCAGTGTCTATGGAACAAATCCTCTAACGAATGGTGGTGCATGTGATCCTTAGACTTGAGATCACCGGAGCGCCTTGTGCACCGATTGGTGTAGTTTGACACTAGCCTAACGCAGTTCTTTTCAGAGCTGTCAATACGGTGGTGATTGGCTGCATCAAGGAGTGTATCAAGACTATGGTGGATTGACAGAGGATTTATCACTCCCGGGTACGGGAGAAAGTTATCTCACGGCGCAATTCAGTATATGGCAATGACACTAAAACTGTGGCCACAGTGGGATTGAGTTGTTGCTCTATCCAGTTTATAATACGGGTCATTGGTCCAGAAACTGAATAAATAATATCGAGAGTAACCGAAGGTTGACACTATTTCTATGCCTTCGTCTCGTCGAGATAACGTATGATGAAAGGATCGAATTGCACGGTAACCATATCGTTGACAGGTAGCTACTTTGCTGAATCCGAATCTATCGGGTGGCCATGATGCCTTGCTAGGGGCCAATCTTGGTCTGTGTATTAGTGAGACGATTAATTGGTGTTAATCGCAATACTATACACTGCCGATATGATGAGGAGCCTAAGGGTCACACACATAGAAGACAATTTAAGATGCAAGAAGAAAGAAGGGCGTTTTCGTCTTTTAAGGCGAAAGGGTATTTTGGTAATTTCACAGTGCAATTAAATTTGCTGAGGTCGTAGCCTTTATTTAATTTGTTAGAAAAATTAAATAAGTGAAATTACGTTTAAATGTGTGTTCGCACATATTTAAATATATTATCATTATTGTTAAATGTTAATATATATTTAAATATATATATTAATTGATTTTAATTGAGATAATGATGGAAATTAAAATAAATCAAATTGGGAGTGTTTGGCAACATGGGGCGTTTGGGTTGGAGCCCAAGCCTATTCCGTATGGGATTAGGGCAAATTGTTTTTAAATATAAAAGGAAAAGTGTGTGTGATTTTAATTAAGAGTTTTTCTTTGTAAAACCAAAATACACACAGCAGCCCCTCTTTGATAATACACTCCCACGGCAGTAACTTTTGTGTGCCAAAAATCAATTCAATTGATTTTTCTTTTTTCTTCTTAATCTTGAAGCCAAAGAGGATCTAGCAAATCCCTATTTGGTTCTTTTAAGATTGTCTTCGTGTGGACTACGCAGGTTCGATCCTACACTTGGATCGGTAGCAAAACGTTTGTCGACAAATTTGGAGGAGCCTTCAACGTGCGTTTGTTTCTCTCAACTCATGTTGAATATTTATGCAGATTTTAATTTTAATATAAATTGTAAAATCATACCCTTGATCTTGGCTCATGTAAACGATCCTGTTATATTATTTTTTTGTTTCCGCTGCGTATACGGGACCGTTTACTAACAAGCTAGATTGGAGTTTATTTTTCTATTTTATTTTTGTTATTATTCTTACTTGGTTTGTGATCTCACTTTTTCTTTTTCTTTGTTTGTTAGTTTATGCGAAGAGTGAGACAGCAACTAGTGGTTCCTGTAGATCCTGAGATTGAAAGAACCGCCAGAAGAATTAACAGAGAGAGAACAGAACGAGAGGTTGTTGAGATTGAACCAAAGGTCATCGTAGTAAAGATGGCAGAAAATAGAACGTTAAGGGAATTCTCAGTTCCCACAGTTGAAGGCAGTGGGTCGAGTATCACTAGGCCTGCTGTGCAAGCCAACAACTTTGAGATTAAGCCGGCAATCATCCAGATGATCCAGCAGTCGGTACAATTTAATGGAGATTTGAAGGAAGATCCAAATCAGTACATTGCAGATTTTCTAAAGATTTATGACACCTTCAAATCAAATGGAGTGTCAGATGATGCCATCAGGTTGAGACTATTCCCATTCTCACTGGGGGATAAAGCTAAGGGATGGTTAATGGCACTACCATCAGGAACTATCACAATATGGAACGAGTTAGCACAGAAGTTCCTGACAAAGTTCTTTCCTCCAGCTAAATCAGCAAAGATGACAAATGATATCACATCATTTCTACAAGAAGAGTCTGAGTTGTTATATGAGGCTTGGAAGAGATACAAGGAACTTATGAGGAAATGTCCCACCATGGTTTGCCAGTTTGGCTACAAGTCCAAACATTTTATAATGGACTGATGGGTAATGTGCAAACTATGGTAGATGCGGCATCGGGGGAACCCTTGTAGAATAAAACACCGGAAGAAGCTTATGAGTTGCTTGAGGTTTTGGCAAGCAACAACTATCAAAGACCTAATGATAGAGCAACACCAAGAAAATCTATGAGTTTTCATGAAATTGATGCATTCACGGCCATCTCAGCCCAACTCACAGCATTTCAGAAATAGTCGGGAACTATGTAGGTAAACTCTATTCAAGCTCCTCAACTAACTTGTGATTTTTGTGCAAGTAGTCATGTGAGCAGTGAATGTCAAGTGGGGAACACATTTGCTTTATCATCGTCATCTTTGGAGCAAGTCAACTACTTGGCCGGAAATCAAAGGTAGCCAAATAATCCATACTCTAACACGTATAACCCTGGTTAGAGAAATCACCCGAACCTATCTTAGGGCAATCAAAACCAACAAAACAATCAATGGAATCAGTGGACAATGCCAACTAACCAAACAGGGGGGAATAATCAATCAGGAGACCCAAGAGTGACAAAGTTGGAAGACATGTTTGGGAAGTTTATGCAAGAAACCACAGGATTTATGAATGAGATTAGAACAAATTTCAGAAATCAAGGGGCATCCATTCAGAATCTTGAGGTACAGATGGGGCAATTAGCTGAAAAGCTAAATGAGAGACCACAAGGATCTTTACCAAGCAACACAGTGACTAACCCACATGAGCAAGCAAATGCAATAATTTTGAGGAGTGAGATAATTTTGGATAAGGTGGAGCAAGCAGGAAGAAAAGAAAGCTTATCAAAGAAAAATGAAGAATCTGATGAGGAAGTAGACGAAGAAATAGTTGCTGAAGAAAAGCCACCTAATCAAGAAGAAGAAGAATGTAAACGCGAAGAGAGGCAAAGAAAAAGGAAGGAAAAGTTAGCCATTTCCCGAGATACCTCCAGAATTGGCACACCACACTCTTCCTGTGCCGTTTCCTCAAAGACTGAAGAAAAAGAATCAGGATAAGTAGTTTTCTAAATTTATTGAAATTTTTAGAAAATTGCATATTAACATTCCTTTTGCAGATGCATTGCAACAGATGCTGAGCTATGAGAAATTTCCCAAGGAGATTTTATCAAACAAGAGGAAATTAGAAGATGAGGAAACAGTGATGCTCATGGAGGAGTGCAGCGCCATTCTTCAGAAAAAGGTACCTCCGAAACTGAAAGATCCAAGGAGTTTTACTATTCCTTGCATAATAGGAAATATTACTTTTGATCGAGTTTTGTGTGACTTAGGTGCTAGCATTAACTTAATGCCTTATTCTGTTTTCAGGAGATTAGGCATTGGTGAAGTGAAGCCAATGACCATGTCGTTGCAACTGGCAAATAGGTCCATAAAACATCCGAGGGGGACAGTGGAAGATGTGTTGGTAAAGGTTGACAAGATCTTCTTCTTAGCGGACTTTGTGGTTTTGGATATGGAAGAGGATAAGGAAATTCCTCTTATCTTAGGATGACCATTTTTGGCTACAGGAAGAGCACTCATAGATGTGCAAGAAGGAAAGTTACTGTTGAGGGTTCAAGATGAAATAGTAACGTTCAATGTGTTTGAGGCTATGAAGTTTCCATCCGAAACAGATTCGTGTTTTAGTGTTGATGTGGTGGATAAACTAGTAGCGGAGACCATTGAAGAGAATTCGCCCCAACTACCGCTAGAAGCATGTATTGCACAATCAAGAACAGTAGTGGTAGAGGAATCGGCAAAGAATAAATGTGCTAGATTGTTGGAAGCACTTCAACCGATTGATGAGAACCAAGACATAGAGTTTAAAGAGTTTGATTTTGAGAAAGAGAAGGAAAAGGAAAGTAAAGAAGAACCCCCTAAGCTTGAATTGAAACCTTTACCTTCCCACCTCAAATATGTTATCTTAGGGATAAAGAGACCTTTCCAGTAATCATTAGTTCACAATTGAGCAATTTGGAAGAAGAGCGATTGATTCGTGTTTTGAGAGAACATCGACCGGCAATTGGATGGACTATTTTGGATATTAGAAGCATCTCGCCATCATTCTGCATGCATAAGATACTTATGGAGGATGATATCAAGCCTAGGGTGCAACCACAGCAAAGATTGAATCCTTCAATGAAGGAAGTGGTGAAAAAGGAGGTGGTGAAACTTCTAGATGCGGGCATAATTTACCCGATTTCTGATAGTCCATGGGTGAGCCTGGTGCAAGTGGTTCCGAAGAAGGGAAGTATCACGATGATAAAGAATGAGAGTAATGAGTTGATACCAACTAGGACGGTCATGGCCTGGAGAGTGTGCATTGACTACCAGAAATTGAATGAGGCGACAAGGAAAGATCATTTTCCACTTCCTTTCATTGATCAAATGTTGGAGAGGTTGGCAGGGCATGCCTATTACTGTTTCCTGGATGAGTATTCTGAATATAATCAGATTTTCATCGCTTTTGAGGATCAAGAGAAGACTACCTTCACCTGACCATATGGCACTTTTGCTTACCGAAGAATGCCCTTTGGGTTATGCAATGCACCAGCAACATTTCAGAGATGCATGATGTCGATCTTTGGAGATATGGTGGAACGGTTTATAGAAGTCTTCATGGATGACTTCTCGGTTTTTGGTTCATCTTTTGATTGTTATATAGCTAATCTTTCTCTTGTTTTGTAGCGATGTCAGGAGACGAACTTGGTGCTCAATTGGGAAAAGTGCCACTTCATGGTCCAGGAAGAGATAGTGCTGGGACATTGAATTTCAAAAGACGGAATAGAAGTGGATCAAGCAAAGACGGATATGATCGAGAAGCTGCCACCACCTTCCAATGTTAAAGCAGTTCGAAGTTTCTTGGGGCATGCGGGGTTTTACAGACGGTTCATAAAGGATTTTTCTAAGATCTCTAAACCCCTTTGCAATTTATTAATTAAAGATACTGCTTTTGATTTTAATGATGAATGCATGCATGCCTTTCAAACTCGAAAAAAATTATTAGTGTCAGCACCTATTATTGCAGTTCCCTATTGGGGACTACCATTTGAATTGATGTGCGATGCTAGTGATTTTGCATTAGGAGTAGTGTTAGGACAAAGGAAAAACAAAATGTTGCATGTAATTCAGTATGCTAGTTAAACCCTTACCGATGCACAATTGAATTACACCACCACTGAAAAAGAATTGTTGGCTGTGGTTTTTGCTTTTAACAAATTTCGTTCATATTTGCTAGGTGCCAAGCTGATTGTCTACATGGACCATTCAGCACTCAAGCACCTTTTGGCAAAGCAGGAAGCGAAATCCTTTTAACAAATTTCGTTCATATTTGCTAGGTGCCAAGGTGATTGTCTACACGGACCATTCAGCACTCAAACACCTTTTGGCAAAGCAGGAAGCGAAATTGAGGCTGATAAGATGGATCTTATTGCTCCAAGAGTTTGAATTGGAGATAAGACATAAGAAGGGGTCAGAAAATGTGGTGGTTGACCATTTGTCAAGGATCGAGCATCCAATTTAGGGAAATGAAGAAGAAACCCAAATCAGAGAGAGACGAGGAGTTGATGAGAGTAGAGGAAGCACCATGGTTTGCAGATTTTGCAAATTACTTGTCAGCGAGAGTGCTTCCCATTGGCATGACCTTCCAACAAAAGAGGAAGTTTTTCTCCGATTTTACTACTTCTGGGAAGAGCCATTCCTTTATAGGCATTGTGCTGATAGGATGATCCGTAGGTGTGTTTCGGAAGAAGAGATGGAAAGTATTCTAAGACATTGTCATGAGAGGGAATTGGTGGCCATTTTGGAGGAGCAAGGACAGCAGCCAAGGTTCTTCAATCTGGGTTTTATTGGCCAACCATTTTTAAGGATTCCTTTCGGATGGTTTAGGAATGCGACCAATGTCAACGGAGTGGTAGTATTTCAAAAAGAGATGAGATGCCATTGAACAACATTCTTGTTGTTGAGTTGTTTGATGTTTGGGGAATTGACTTCATGGGTCCTTTCCCAAATTCCTTTGGAAACACATACATTTTAGTAGTAGTGGATTATGTATCAAAGTGGGTGGAAGTAGTTGCATTGCCGTCTAATGATGCTAGGGTTGTAATCAATTTTGTGAGGAAAAATATTTTCTCAAGATTTGGAGTACCACGAGCAATCATTAGTGATGGAGGATCGCACTTTTGCAATAGGCAATTCAATGCCCTGTTGGGAAAGTATGGAGTGACGCATAAAGTTGCAACACCTTACCATCCACAGACGAGCGAGAAAGTGGAACTGTCGAATAGAGAACTTAAGGGTATTTTAGAAAAGACAGTTAATGCATCTAGGAAAGATTAGTCACGAAAATTGGATGATGAATTATGGGCCTATCGAACTACATTTAAGACTCCGATTGGTATGTCCCCATTCATGATGGTCTATAGGAAGGCATGTCACTTACCGGTTGAACTTGAGCATAAAGTATACTGGGCAGTCAAGCAACTCAACATGGACTTACGAGCTGCTAGGGAAGAACAGATGTTGACTTTGAATGAACTCGATGAGTTCCGTCTTGAAGCATATGAGAATGCTAGGATGTATACGGAGAAGACCAAGAAGTGGCATGATAAGCATATTAGGAAGAAGAACTTTGAAGTGGGTTAGAAGGTTTTACTATTTAATTCTAGGCTTAGGCTTTTCCCTGGAAAACTTAAGTCTAGATGGGCCGGACCATTCATAGTTACAAGGGTTTTCCCATACAGAGCGGTGGAGATGTCACATGAAGAAAAGGGCACCTTTATAGTCAATGGACAGAGACTGAAGTCATACATAGATGGGATGCTGAGTTGCAGATCCATCCCAATCCGGCTTGACATTCCGACTTGAAAAATCGAGAGAGTTGAGCTTACCGCCTATAAACAAGTGCTTCTTGGGAGGCAACCCAAGTGTTTTAATTATTTATCCATTTTTCATTTTATTGTGTTTGAATTTGTTTGATTTTCTTATGAGTTTGAATGATTTTTAATTTGTGTGTTTTTGGGTATTTCAGGTGAAGTTTTTAGCTAAGGCAAGGAAAGAAAACGCTCCGGACTTTGTTAGGGCGAAGAAGTATTCTTCGCCGTGGCAAAGCACATTGTATGGAAATAGTTTGAAAAATCCTAGACTTCGCCGGGGTGAAGCAACCTGAAAAATATGTTGCAACTCCTGTAAGTTTTCACTCCAGTGAAGAATTTGTCTTCGTCGCGGCGAAGAAGGTTGGATGAAATTTTTCTAAGGCAATTTTGCCGTGATGAAGCTTTTTCCTCGCCAAGGAAAGTAGCCACTGTAATGTTTCGCTGCAACAAAGAATTTGTTGTGGCGACTGGGTAAGAAATTTAGGGTTTTATCATGAAGAACTTCGCCGCGGCGAAACCTGCTTTCTATAAATTCCTTTCAAACTTTTCATTTTTGCAAAAACTTGTCAAACCCATTTGAGAGAAAATTTTCCAGCATTCAGTCTAGAGCTTTCCCAGTGTTTTCCCAACCAAAGTTCTCACTCTTTAACCCTCTTGAGCACCAAAACTACAACAACAATTTTTGCGAAAAATTTCACGAAATTTTTAGGTTCAAGAAATTTGGGGCTTTCCAATCTGGGCTGATTCTAGTTAAATTGGTGGCGAATAATCCTTCGTATTGGTAAGATAGCAAGTTCCCTAAGCTTTTTATCGCACAATTTCGAGTTTTGATTTGTAGATATAAAAAAGTTGATTGTTGGTTGAGTTGTGCATTTGTAGGTGCTTATGAGTTTGATTTTGTTTGAGGAAGGGTTGATTGTGCATTGTGTGATTTTGAGGAGTGTGGGTTTTGAATTTTGGAGTGTTTAGTTGAATTTGGAGAAATCGTAGTTTGGGGGTCTAAGTGCGAATTTTTGGAAGTGTTGTCAATTTTTGCAGGATTGAATTGGTTGTGGTAGGCCACTTAGGTTTGAATTTTTTTTGGTTGCATTGTTGAGTTAAAGTAGAGTTTTTGAAAAAACGCCGCTCAAAGTCAAGGTTCCATCCAAAGGCAAGGGAAAAGGAAAAAGAAAGAAAGTGGACAACCGCTTCGTGAGTAAGGAGGTCCAGAAATGATACAAAGGGGCAATCCAAATAAGAGATAAGGGCTTTGTTCCTGAGCGCGGATTGACCGCGAGTTAGGCTTTGGACTGGAGTTGAGGGAGACGTTGGGAACTTTTTATGAGTGCACTTGCGCAAGCGGCTGTAGAGCCGCTAGTAAGGGAGTTTTATGCCAACCTCCCGGAGTGTGAGAAGGGCACTACATTTGTGAGAGGGGTTGATGTGCCATTTCCGGAAGAAGTGATCAATGAGTTTTATAACCTGCCTAGGATTGATCGGGATGAGTATGCGAGGTTTAGGACGTCAAAGTTTGATATCATTCTTCCGGTAATTGCAAAACCAGATGCAACTTCGGCAGTGTCAAAGAAACAAAAGAAAACCACCAAGGGAACTGATTTGACACTGATGGCTCGGTTGTGGCAATACTTTGTTAGTGCAAAGATAATGCCAGAAACGCACTATAGTATGGTAACTTACGAGAAGGCATTATTGCTATATGCTATTGCCACAGGAAAGAGTATAGATGTGGGACGAATTATCTTGAACAACATTCATCATGCCGCTAAACCAGGGCGATCAAGTTACTCTTTCCCACATCTCATTACAACCTTGTGCATTAAAGCTGGAGCCGAGGTGTATGATGATGAGCAACGTATTCATGCTACCCCAATCCTCGACTCAGATTATTATCAAAAGCATCTTGAACATCCAAAAGCTGAGCAACCAAGAGTAGGGACAAAACGGCAGAGAACTACACAAGGCCCTACCACATCCTCCAGCTCCACAGCTACACAGAAGGAGATGATACAGCAGATGATGGGTATGATGAAACGTATGGCAAAATGGCAGGATGGGTTGGCTGATCAGACCCAGATGATGTATGATATGCAAAAGAGCAGCTTTAACAAGCTCAACGTTGACACTACAGAATTCCAATGCGCTGACTGGGATTCAGATGAGTGGATGGGCTCCGAGTCAGAAGAGGACGATGACGAGGAAGAAGAGGAGGGCGAAGAATGAGCACTGGAGCACTTGTTTCTATTTTTCTTTATTTTTACTTATTTTTAGTTGATTTTGTCTTTCATTTCAAACATTAAACTCAGTTTATATTTTTGTTGGGATTGTTGTAGTTGTTTTAGTTGTTTCATTTTCTTTTGATTTGTAGTTGTTACAAGGACGAGATTAGGTTGTACTATTGTCAATTCAGTCAGTGAATTATTCTAACATAGTGGACACCATAGTTTCGATTGTTTTTACAAATTTTGGAGATGAAAAAAAAAAAGAAAAAGTCAAGGACCGAGTGTGCACACTGTTGAGTGAAACTTCAACTTTACAGATTAATCGGGGAACTATCTAGTACCTTTGTCAATTTTTTTTTTTCTTTCTGTTTTTCTATTCCTAATTTTTGCATGATGGGACATTGGGGACAATGTCATCTTTTGTTTACGGGTAGGAAAAATTAGAAATTTTTGAACTTTTGTTTATTTTACTTTGGTTTGATTGTTTTTGCCGATGATGAATTGTATAAATCAATGATGAGAATTGGGTTGTTGCGATTTTATTGTTGATAAATGTTAAGCATTGCTTCAAGTTTATGTTTATTGACTGAATTTTGATTGAGGTTTGTTGAGTGGTTCAACCACCATTTTCATTCTTTCGGCATGCTTAGAAACATTTTATATGGTTAGGTAAAGCTTAGATAATGTTGGTGGACTTTAGAACCTAGTAGAGAAGTGCTTGAGGCGAAATTTTAGGAATAAGACATTGTTGAGGAAATGATTTAGGCATTTTTTTTCAAAACGTTTGAGCCTTTCCAGCCGACCTATGAAATAATTTTTCCCTAGTCACCCATTTGAGCCTTATGAGAATTTCATTGCCGTATTTTTCTTGCAATTCAAAAACTGTCGAATCCAATTACCCTAAACACTTTATCATACCCTTTAGGGGAAATTTTTGGACCTAATGCAAACACAAAGAACCTAAGGAGTCATGTGAATGAACCAAAAGAATAGTTTGGGGATTGTGAGAAGGGCAAAAAGAATAAGAAGAGGTAGTTGACCTCAATGTGAATAGTTTGACTTTTGGTTAAAAAAAAAAATAATAATTTGTGCTTCAATTTTGTTTCTCTCAAGAACTGTATTGCAGAAGCAAAAATAAGAATTGTGAATGATTGAGGGTTGTTAATTGGGTTGACATCTTGAGTGATGGTTGAGAAAGAAATTGGGAGCTTGAATTTTCTTAGTGTTTGCTTTAAAGAAACCAAATTCTCTTAGTTGTTATCCTATCCTTTTCCTTGGAGCCACTACCCGAGCCTAACGTTACAAGCCTGTAAAGACCTTTTGATTCTTAGCAATGTCTAATCCTCATTAGTGGAGAGTAGTTCGATATTTAAGCTTATGGAGTCTACCAGCATTTGATAAACTTTGCATTCCTGCATAAAATAATCTGGGAAGTCGAAAGGTGGATTGAAGTGGGGATTACCTACTTAGGGGACCAATTGAGAAAGAAAGTCGATGCAACTTATAACTTCTTAGAGTGTTAAATATTTTTCTATTAATAATTTTGCAACAACTTTTGAGATTGGTATAAATTCTAGGCAGTTGTTTGTGAGTCGAGTCTCTTGTTTTTCTTGTTCAATTTTTGTCATTTGCTATTTTGTGTTTTTGAACGTTTGTGTTTTTCTTTTATCTTGTTTTGTACCTGATGCTCGGGGACGAGCATGTCTCTAGTTTGGGGGTATTTGATAATCCGAGGATTATACTAGTTTATTTAAGCTTTTAGGCTGGATTTTAGATACTTCTTAGTTCATTCATGCCTGAATTGTTACTTAATTCTTTACATTTCATGTTTCAGGCTAAAATGGACATTTTGAGTGAATAAAGACAGAATTGGAAATTCTGGACTCAGAAGTAAGCGGATCTCAGAAGTTAGGAGAGTTCTGAAGCAGAGTAAAGCACTATAAAGCTTGTTCCCAAGGGAGAGGACCAAAGATCGAAGATTCAAGCAAAGCGAAGGGTAATTCAGTAATTTCAAAATTCTTCATGAAGCTTTGCCACGCCGAAGGTTGTTCTTCGCTGTGGCGAAATGAGCCAGTCATGCACTAGATTTAGCTTGTTTTGTCACCGCAGTGAAGTCTGCATTTTCTAGTTTTTGTAAAACACACAGTTTCGTTTTTAGGCTAAGTTTTAGGTTTTGGGGCGAGGTATAAAAGAGAAACTTTGCCATTTTGAGAGGGGATCGTGTTTCCTTAAGTCTAGAACAACTTTTCCATTTTCGTTAGCTTAGGTTTTACGAATTTTGGATTGGAAAGTGAGAGGATTCAGGATTGAATCTGGTGGATTTTGCAACTAGGGGAGATCTCTTGTCTTTTCTCTTAGTTTTATAATGTTGAACTCCGATTTTACTGTTTTTACTTTCTGTTTTCGTGATTCAAGTATGAACTAACTCTTTTGTGGGTTAGGGTTTTGATGAACTTCAATTTTTATCGATTAATGAATTGATTAATGTTTATTTCCATCTTCTATTGCATGGGTTGTGTGTATATCCTGTTTTTATTGATTGTATTTGATGAATGTGATGAGATTGAGAAACGATTCATATTAAGCTTCTTGGGTAATCACCATTGTAGTATTAAATTGTAACGCCCCACTTGAGGTATTTAGTTGTTGTTTCTTCTTTTGCTCTTATTTGAGCTGGTTTCTTGGTAATATTGTTTGGTTGACCTTTGATTGAGTGTTATGTTGAATACTTGCCCTGAAATTGGTGGAAAATAGAAGAAGTTTAGTGTTTCAGTCTTCGCCGGGGCGAAGAGGTGTTGAAGCCATGGGGAAGCTGCTGGACAGTTTCGCCGCAGCGACGGAAGTTTCCTCGCCGCGGCGACAGGCCGACCAAAATGTTGTTAAGTTTTAGATATTTTCTTCCCTAGGGGCAATTTGACCATTCTACCCCTAATTAGCAGGAAAAGTGGGGAGTAAATTGAAAAGATTTTTCATGGAGAATATGTTGCTATAGGGGTGTGTTTGTAATGAATCAAAGGATATAGATAGAATTCCCAAAAAAGAGTAAGGGCAAAATGGGAAGGCTTGTGTATAAATTTCATTAAAAGGAATTAAGACATTTCAAAACCCTTCGTTCTTCTTCTCCAACGCCACTCTCCTCTCTTGCTTCCTCTCAATTTCTCTTTCTTTTGTTCAAGGAGTTTTAAAGGGCTTTTGGAGTGATTTGGGGTAGAAAATCAACCTAAGGCATCCTAAGGTAAGGATTCTTACTTTGGTTGTGAAGCTTTGTGAGTTTTAGTATATATTGAATATTGAGGGTTTTTGTTCTTTTGGTTAAGAGTAGAGAAAAAGTCAAGCAAACCAAGTGAAAGGAAGAGTTAGTGAAGTCTCTCCATAACAAGGTAAGTAAATCCCAACCCAAGTTGAGATTTTAGAATTTTCTTGATTAGGGTTTTGCTAGCAATGATGTATGTATGTGATATACATGTTATATGCCATGTTATTGAGGCTTAAATAGAGATTTCTAGTGCTTTGTGATTGTTTATACCTTTCAAATATAAGAAATGAGTTGTGGGTTGGAAAGGTAGTTTGAGATGGAATTGAAGGGGTATTGTGGAACCCTTTTTGGAAGTGTCTTTCTTTGGCAGGTTTTGTGGCTATGTGAGGGGGTTTCTCCCCATTTTGGATGGTTAGAGAAAGATTTAGAATCATTGCTATAGTAGAGTTTTATAATGCACTTGAGTTGTTTGATGAAATGCCTAATAGAGGTTTGAGTATGAGTAGTGAACCTTAATTCTTGCAACATTGCATGTTGGCATTTCATAAGTGCATTAGTGGAGATGAACCATCCATAGGCACTAATTGTGCATTGAAAAGTGACCTAAGAAAGAGTAGGAAACTTTGTGTATGCAATTACTCTATGAGTAGAGAACTTGGTGGATGCAACTACTCTAAGGGTAGAGAGAATGAAAAATGCTAGAATAGAGTGAATTAGAAGAGTAGAATAGATGGGTTGATGCTTTGTGATCATCACCCGACAGTTATGGGAATCGGGTTGATGCTTTGTGATCACCACCCGAATAGCCCTTAGAGATGGGTCGATGCTTTGTGATCGTCACCCGATGAGTAGTAGAAACGGGTGGATGCTTTGTGACCACCACCCGGTTAGTTGTTAGATAAGTGGGTTGATGCTTTGTGATCATCATCCAACATTTAGTAGAAGTGGGTTGATGCTTTGTGATCATCACCCGACAGTGACTAGAGACGGGTTAATGCTTGGTGATCGTTACCCAAAAGTCATGAGAAACGGGTAGGTGCTAGGTGGTCTCCACCCGATAGTTAGGAAAACCGAGTAGGTGCTTTGTGATCCCCACTCGGTAGTCACTAAGAACGGGTTGGTACTGTGTGAATTCCACCCGATAGTCATGGAGAGTGAGATGGTGCTGTGTGAACGCCATCCGGCCGTACCTCCGGTAAGATGAGGCCATGACGTTTAGTAGGAAACAACAGAAAGTGTGAGGAAAGAATTAAGAGTAATACATACGGGGATAGACAGATAAAGGGTTTTACTTACTGAGCATTATTTTGTGCTCACCCCGTTATTTTCCTTTGTGGATGCAGGATCTAGGTGATGATGCAGTCGGAGGGGCGTCGGCAAGCGAGGAGCAATAGCTACACTGTTTGTTTCCCCTGTTTTGTCTTTTAAAATGGCATTTTTGTAAATGACGTTCTTTGTGTATAAAAGACATATGACTTATAATGAAAAGAAAGTTTTTTGGGCCCAATTTTCTATCGTTATTATGCATGCATTGTATTAGTTTACAGTAGTTGTTACATAAATGCTAGAGATAGATTTAAGAACCAATGAAATCAATCTACGGTTTTATGAGCTTAATGAACTTGAATCTATTATTCTTCAAATTGTTGGGTGTGGAAATGTAATAGAGAAAAGTAGGAAGTCATAGCCTGAGAAGGTATGATTAACAATTTAGAGAATCCGATTTACAACCAATTGCATGTGAATATGGAAATGGCATAATCTGTAACTTAGTCCATAGAGTTGAATGAAGTCAAAACCCTGCCCTTTTGTCTAAATTGAATTTCACTTGTTCAATTGTGCTTTCGTAATTTAGTTTCAATACTTAGAAATTTTGCTTTAGTTTTCATTTAAATTTTCTCCCATTAATCCAACCAATTTCGATTGCTTGAACTTGAAAACAATGGAAAATTTGGTACTTAGCAACCAATCCTCGTGGGAACGATACTTTTCTTATCACTTTGTTACTTTATGTGACTAGTGCACTGGCTATATTGCATGTTGTAGTAACAACACATAAGTAGTTGCATGTGCATATGAAGTGTTTGATGAAAATCCAAAGAGAAAATGCCTGCATGAGTTGGTTAAACCCTATTGAAAAAGGGTTAGAGAAAGGCAAGAATTGAAGTAGAAAGAATATGTTGGGCTTAACCAAGTGTAAATGTTAGTATTCAAGAGTGCATATTGTTATGCCAAAATTTAGAATATCACTTGGTCATGTTAGTTCCATGAGAGATATGGCCCTTAGTGTTTGGTTCTAGTTACTTGAACCCTTACTATTTCTTGAATAACACATGAAAGTGTTAGAAAAGAATTGTATGTTAAAGTGTTCCTTTGCTATGGCATTGTTGATAAAAATGGTAGAATATGTTATGACATATCATTATGCCATAATGAGTTTTCAAGTTTGTATATGTGAACTTGAAAAGAATATCAAAGAATGGGCTTGATCATGCATATGATTTATATATAGCCTTGATTTGGTAAATGAGAATATTAAAGAATATGTTAGCAAAGAATGAGAAAGAAAACAAAATGGCTTGTAGTTTTCTTTTAAGCTAACATGCATGTATATTTTTTTCATTTACTAAAGAATGCAAGTGTAGAATTTCCATAGCTTGGAAATTTATTTGAAAATGTGTACAGTATCTCTTTCTACTCTCTTTCTATAACATGTTATGTTATAAGGTTGTTGCGATGGGGAACCCATGAGTGATAGAGATACCAACATGCACGCTGCCATCAGTGAGCGGCATCATCAGATAGATACAATATTTGTACAGTCTATCAGTAGTGTATATGGTTGAGGACTATACCCAACAGAGCATACCTACATGCACGCCGCCATCAGTGAGCGGACTCAGCAGAGAGATACAACATTGGTACAGTTTATCAATGGTGCACATAGATAAGGACTATACCCAGTATATACTCACATGGCCAGGGTTCCAAATCCATGTCTCAACCTAGTTCGATCAGCAAACCAGAATAAAAGAGAGAAACGAAACAGAAATAGAGAAGAAAAGAAAGAGATGCATCATAAGAGATAGAAAATAGAAAAGAAGAGAAAGTTCTTTTTCAGGAAAGTTTATTATTTAGCATATGTGTTATGCTACTTGCATGATTCAACATTTCTTATGTGATCGACGATGTACAGTTTTTTCCATTGTCTTTATACGTTGATAAGTAACAAATCAGAATATTAGAAAAAAATGCTAAATATCAGAAAAGAATGCAGAAGATCAGAAAAGAATGAAGAATATTAGCAAAGATTTATGTGAGAAAAGGAAAATGAAAACATGAGTAACAGAGGAAAAATAGTAGTGCAGTTTGGTTTACTTACTGAGCAATTAGTGCTCACTCCATTATTTTACTGTTTTATAGGTACTAGATGATTTACGATCAAGTGGGACGTCAAGAAGCGGAGGAGTTTGGCAGCACTGTCCAAGACTACCTTGTACTTATTAAAGTATATAAGTTATTTTGTGTATGTATTTATATGAATTAGAATTAGAATTTTAGGATTTTACATTATATACCTCTATGTATATATGTTTACAAAAGTTATTTAGTGGATTTTATCATATATTTCTCAATGAATTACTAGTTAGAGAGTATACTACTTTTTTGGTATCAGAGCAACGGTTTTGGGAAATTGACAGTGTACCTCTTCTGCCACGTTGACATACCGTAGCCGATCGTTGTAAGTTATTTCTTTTTCTCACTTGTATTAGCTGACTAACAATATTGGTGCTATGTGTTCAAGATGAGATGGATGACTTGATCCAGTAATAAGAATGCATCGAGTACAGGTGGGTCATCGAACCCATCAAGATCTACTCTCCTTATCCTCGATGAAGCGAGGATTCATAACATTATTCAGCAGGTATTGGCAGAGAGTCAGGGGAGACCTATATCAGAGAGAGTTGAGACACCACTTGTTGTAATGACCACTAGAGATGAGAGAGACAGGTCGGTACCTCTGATAGTACGAAGTCGTCTTGAGCCTATTTATTGGTTACCTGTAATACCCAAGATATCAAAGGTATGTTCCTAACTCAAAATAGTCCTTCAGATGTTAATTTTATGTTAAAAAGCATAAAATCTAACTAAGGGCAAAATAGTCAATTCATTTGGAACGATATGAATCAATTATCCATAGAGAGGCTTAGGGGCAAAATGGTTATTTTGCCTATGGATAAGCATTGAAAAAGTCAAGGATGAGTAGGCTTCATTGCATTTAATGGCATTAATTAAGTAATAATTATGTCTAGTGTGAAATGACCAAAATGCCCTTATATGAAGAATTAAGGACTTATGAGTTATACAATTAAAATAATTGGGCCAATTGCATAATTTTGGAAAATAAATGAAATATTTTCCTATAAATGAGATGAAATTCGTTCAAGCCAAAGGAGAGAGCCTTTCTTCAACATTTCTTCCATTTTCTCTCAAATCTTCCATGAAACAAGCTTTCTTTCTCTAGGTTTTCAAGGAGTTTTGCATAATTTTTCAAGGAGAACAAGATAGGAGCCTTGGATCTTCAATTTGAAGGGTTTAAGGTAAGGATTAAAAACTTTAGTTTTGATGTGATTTGAAGATTTGAGGTAGATGTTGAGGTATAATGTTATATATGTAGGATTAAGGTGTAAAAGAAGTCAAAGGCAAAGGATTTGTTGGAGGAAGTCTTTAAAAAGGTAAGGAAGAACCTCCCATGACTTTAGGGTTTATGCTAGGGTTTGTAGATTTTTATGAAACCTTAAATTAAGGCTTTAAGGCATAGAATTAGTTGATGGCAAGTGTAGTTGAACTCATTTATTCTACTTATTGCCTTGAATTCATTATACATGAAGTTATTGCTCTTTATGTTTTATGAGTTGTTATGTTTGATTGAAGAAAATGAAGTGTGGATACTGATTGTGGCAAAAATTGTAGTATTGGAGGCCACATGGTGTTGAATGGTTGCTATTAGAAGTGTTGATGTGTTGTTTGCATTAGCTTACAATGTTATAGCAATAATGGATGATTATGGAAATGAGATTTTACACTTCCTTTAAGATGTTAAAGACTATTAAGGGGAGGTTTATTTGATCCATAAGTTAACCTATTGGTTAATGTCAATAGGAATTGATGTGGCATAGTTAATATGAAAATTCGGATTTAATGGGCTTAGGGGTTTTGTTAACCCTGCTTCTGTATTTCGACCATAACTTGAGTTATAAAAATCGAAATGAGATGATTCTTGAAGCATTAGAAAGCTAAGACACAGACCTATAACTTTTATGTTTATGCCAAGAGCCAATTCGTTTGAGAAAAGGATGGAAAATGGCCTGAAGTATAAACTGGTTATTAAAGTTTAAGATTTAACATGATCAATTCTTATGATTATGAATTGATTATTAATGTATTATTGTAAGTATGCCATGTACTAATGTTTACCCATTAGTTAGATGATCTTTGAAAGATATACATGGTCATGATGTCAATACATGATTAATGTTATGAAATGGCATGAAGATGCAATATAATACATGTTTTAAGATGATGTATGTGAGCAAGAGGTAATGTAAATGGATTGATAATCCATAGATGAATTAAAAGTATTAAGCTCACCAAAATATGTATTTACATGCCATAAGATGTTAGAGATGCAAATAGACATGATAGAGATGCATATAGACACGATGGAAAACGCGTAAGCATATCCTCGTATACCGGTTGAGGAAAGATGAATATATGCTTTAGATGCTAAATAACGCGTAAGCACGCCTCCCGATGATATGAGCTCTAGATGAAATTTGAGGCTAGATGATATGAAGTGCTTAAGATGCTAAGAAAGGTCCGATCGGCTAGACGTTAAATGTTTCATATGCATTTAGTTGCATTACATGAGTTATGATGTTATTTACATCATGAGATGATTTATACTCATGTTAGATGATTTTAGATGTTATGTCATGATATGTGATGTGTGTGTACACATTGATGTTTATATAGCCATGGGATAAAATGATGAAAAGCATATGAATTAGTAATAAAAGGGGAAGTATCCCTAGATGTAAAAGATAAGTGATGTGTTAATAAATATGTTTAAATAAAGATCAAATAGTACATTCAGAATGAAACAGATCATTCCTTACTGAGCGATTAGCGCTCACCCTTTCATTGTTGATTGCTTTGCAGGTAGACTAGAAGCGAGGGATGCTAGAGACAGCGGGACTACACGTGAGGGGAGATGATTTATTGTCATCTCGATGTTTTTATCTTGATGTAAATAATGTAAATGATAAATATTTGTGAAATACCTTTGGAAGCTTCCACCCTATAAATATGTTTTGATTGTATAATTTCTTAAAGTTTGTAAATTATAAGTTTGGATCCTGTGTGACATTTTATATGCATGTTTTGGATATTATTATTATTATCCTTACATAGATTTTTTCTAAATACAATTCGTTCTCCAGACATGTATCCTCGGGATTTTTATTGAGGGATATTCAGAGGATACCTGACTGGAGGGGAGTTTTACATTACCTAGTCAGCATCAACCGTCAGAATTTAGGGGTACGACTGACCTAGAAGTGGTAGAATAATGGATTAGATCTGTGGAGTGTGCGACACCACTTTTTCCCATGATAGAATGGGAGAATATCCAGTGTGCTAGTTTTTTATTTAAGAGTGATGCCCGAATATAATGGGAGCTAATTAAGGATACTCATGATGTAGCCACTATGACCTAGGGAGATTTTAGAAGACTTTTTTAGGCAGAACACATGACAGTCCACAGGATTCATGAAAAGATACAAGAATTTATTAGCCTACGATAGGGGATCAATTCAGTGAAAGAATACTCCATTAGATTTAATTCATTGGCGAGGTTTGCACCAGGTATGGTGAGCACACCAGAATTGAGGATGGACAAGTTCGTGCATGGGCTGAATCCAGAAATAGCTCGAGATGTGATGGCTGGTGCCCAGACCCCTTAGACTTACAGTGAGGCTTTGGAGCAAGCTTTATGAGCTAAAGTATTTGTGAATAAGTTAACTCCATTAACTCCATTAGTAGTAATGCCCAGTATTCCACCTCCTGCTCCATAGAGAGACGAATTTTATACCCCTAGCAATAGAGAAGGGAAGAATAAGAAAAGATTTTAGTCAAAGAAGAACAAGAGGGACGGGAAGAATAAACGACTGAGGACTTTTAAGTTTCCCCAATGTCAGAAATGTGGGAAACATCATCCTATAGAGTGTCTCAAAGATGTGTGTTTTAGATGCTGACAACCCAGCATATGATGAAAGACTGTAGGGTCGCTCCTGCACTCATAGCACAAACATCCAGAGGTACTAATGCTGGGTATTTATAGTTGCATAAAGTGATGCCGAGGCCAGCCTATCTGCAGTAACTGGTAAGTTATTATTTCATTTAGTTCCCCTTTACGCATTAGTTGATTCTGGAGCCACACACTCATTTATTACACATGGGATTATATAGAGATTGTGTTTGAAACCTATTATAGTAGATCAACCCATTAAGATAGAATTTCCCGATGGTGATAGTGTGGTAACTCGGGAGATGCTTATTGATGAAATCTTGGTTTATTCGAAGACACGAGAAGAGCATGAAGAGCATTTGAGATTTGCACTGCAGTGATTGAGAGATAAGAAGCTATATGCCAAATTTTCTAAATGTGAGTTCTGGTTGGATCAAGTTATCTTCTTGGGCCACACTTCTCAAAAGAAGGTGTGTTAGTAGATCCCAGTAAGGTAAAGGCAATCCTAGAGTGGCAAAGGCCGAAGACAGTGAAAGAGGTTAGAAGTTTCTTGGGGCTTGCAGGTTATTACAGACGGTTTGTAGCAGGATTTGCTCAGTTGGCTAAGCCGTTTACAACTCTTACCAAACAAGGAACTCCTTTCATATGGTTAGATGCATGTGAACAGAGTTTCCAGTAGTTAAAAGAAAGACTCACCACAACTCCTATTCTAGTGTTACCACAGGAGGGTGTAGATTATGATATTTATACGAATGCCTCACTTTAGGGACTTGGTGTTGTGTTGATGCAATTGGGTAGGGTAATAGCTTATGCTTCCCGACAGTTGAAAGAGTATTAGACAAGATATCTTTCGCATGATTTAGAGTTAGCAGCTGTAGTTTTTGCATTAAAGATATGGAGGCATTACTTGTATGGGGTAAAGAGTAATATTTATGCCAATCATAAAAGTTTGAAGTACTTCTTCACCTAAAAGGAGCTGAATATGAGACAAAGGAGATGGTTGGAGCTAGTAAAAGATTATGATTGTGAAATCCAGTATCAACTTGGAAAAGCCAATGTAGTACTTGATGCCTTGAGTAGGAAAGCCTTTTTATCTCAACTCACAATGCAGAAAGAATTATTGGAAGAATTTCTCAAGGAACAGATAGAGATGATACCAGGAAGAATTGCCAGGTTAGAAATTCAATCTATTTTACTGGAAACAATTAAAGAAAAGCAAGCTGCAATGAGTGGTGTCATAAAATGAGTTGACAAGTGTTGAAAGGCAAGATATTAGAGTATCAGATTTCAGTTGATGTTCTCAGTTTTATGAGTCGTATATGCATTCCTCAGGATGCTGAGCTAAGAAAGAGGATTCTTCAAGAGGCTTACCATATACTGCACATCCTGGAGGAACCAAAATGTATCAAGATTTAAAGAAGAGTTATTGGTGGCCAGGTATGAAGAAAGATATCGAAAAGTATGTAGCAAAATGTCTAGTTTGTCAATAGGTTAAAGCAACGCACCAGAGACCATCAGGACTGCTTCAGCCACTCAACATGCCTGAATGGAAATGGGAAAATATATCAATGGATTTCATTACAGGCCTTCCAAGAGTTCAGAAGAGTTATAATTCGTTATGGGTGATAGTAGACCGATTAACCAAATCAGTGCATTTTCTTCCAGTAAAAGACAGTACCACCTCAGATCAGTTGGCCTAGATCTACATCAGGGAGATAGTTAGGTTACATGGGGTGCCCAAGACAATAGTATCAGATAGAGATTCCATATTTGTTTCAGCTTTCTGGACTAGTCTACAGAGAAACTTGGGTACCAGGTTAGCATTCAATACAACTTACCACCCACAAACAGATGGCCAAACTAAGAGAACCAATCAAGTGCTTGAGGACATGCTAAGAACGTGTTGTATGGATTATAAAATGACCTGGCATGAGATGCTACCATTGATAGAGTTTGCTTATAATAATAGTTATCAATCTACAATTAAGATGGCTCCTTATGAAGCTCTATATGGTAGATGATGTAGATCTCCACTGCATTGGGATGAAGCAGGAGAGAAAGATACTTCAAATGTAGCTCTTGGACCAGAGATAACTAAAAAAATGATGGAAGACATTAAATTGATCAGAAATAGAATGAAGCAAGCTCAAGACAGACAAAAGAACTATGCGGGTTTAAAGAGAAAAGATGTAGAATTTGAAGTGGGTGATAAAGTATTTATTAAGATTTCCCCTTAGACACATTGGCCCCTTTGAAGTATTGCAACGAGTAGGAAAAGTAGCGTACCAATTACCGCTACCACCAAATATGGATAAAGTGCACAATGTTTTCCATGTATCAGTGCTTCGAAGGTATGTCAGCGATCCCTCCCATATATTGAAAGCAGAAGAAGTGGAATTAGAGGAGAATCTTGTTTATGAGGAGCGCCCAATTCAGATATTGGATAGAAAAGTTAAAGAGCTCTGAAATAAGAGTATTCCATTAGTAAAAGTTCTATGGAGGAATCATACAATATAAGAAGCTACATGGGAAGTAGAGTAAGATGTACGTAACTGCTATCCTGAGTTGTTCATTTGAATTTCGCAGACGAAATTATTTTAAGGGGGGAGAATTGTAATGTAACACCCACACGGAGGTACATAATTTAATTTATGCTCTTATACCTTTAGTATTTAATTTATGCTCTTATACCTTTAGTTGATTTTTGCTAAAGTTATTTTGAGAAAATGAAAAGAAAATGTCTTAAACTTGCATTAAGGGTAAAATGGTCTTTTCACTCAAAATTAGTTAAAAACGTGGGGAGTGAAAAGAGATAGAATTTCATGGAGAATGCAATAAAAATGAGGGCATTATGGTAATTGACTAAGGGACATAGATAGAATTTTAAAGAAAGTGTAAGGGCAAAATGGGAAAGTATGCCTATTAATATGAGATATTAAGGGTTCAAGCATAAAGACCCTATCATTCTCTACTCCCTCTCACGTCATCTTCAGTCTCAATTTCTCTCATCTCTTCATCAAATTTCCAAGGGATTTTAGAGGGCTTTTGGTTGGATTTTGGTAAAGATTTGATCCTAAGCACCCAAAGGTAAGAATTCTTGCAATAGACATGAGATTAATTTTTAAAGTGTTGAATTCTTATAGTTATGTGCTTAGGGTTTTAGAGAAAGAACAAGTCTACCAAAGAAAGAGATATTCTAGTGGAAGTACTCTAGCACAAGGTAAGTAAATCCAACCCAAGTTATGATTTGAGAAATCAAGTGTGTAGAGATTTTACATACATGTATATGCTTATGATTTTGAGAATTGTTGATGAACTTGATGAATTATTGATGAGTTTGATGATTATTGATGAATAGAATTTAGCCATGAGAAGTGGTTTTGGTTGTATGATGATTAATTGAAGTTTGGTTGAAGTTAGAAAGAGTTGAGTAGAATTTTTGGGAGTGTATTGTTTTGGACAGGTTTGGTAATTGTTTATGGGAGTTTTACTCCAAATATTGGTGGCTTGAGAAAGAGATAGAATTGTAGTCAAATTAGAGTTTGATTATGCATGCAATATGTTTGATGAAATGTCCAAGAGAAGTGTATGCATGAGTTTTATTCATTTGTGAATTGATATGAGTTTGTAGATGGTAGAAAGAAACTTATTGCATGAAACCATCTACATGCATACATCTTCATAAGAGCATGAAAAAGGCACTAAAATATGTTAAAGAGAAATTAAAAAGAAATGAGAATATCAAGGATACTCAAACGTGAAATTTTAGTTAAAGAAGTGTAAAAAGATAAAAAGAAGAGAAGGTTGTTGCGATGGGGAGCCCGTGAGTGTCATAGTCCCACATGCACACCGCCTTTAGTGAGTGGCCTCAGAATTCAGAAAGAAGAATTGTACAGTCCGTTAGAAGTGCGTGTGGATGAGGACTATACCCAGAATTAGAGAATTCACTCACACGGCCAAGGCTCCAAATCCATACCTCAACCGAGTCTGATTGGCAAGAAAAGAAAGAAAGAAAGAATAGAAAGAATAGAAAAGAAATAAAGAAATAAAGAATAAGAAACAAAAAACGGAATGAGAAAAATAGAAAGAAAATGCATAATTTATGCATTTGCATCATGAAAATGCATAATACCATGCTCATTATTGCGAGTAGTGAAAAATTAGAAAATTGAGGGAAAAACAGTGAACAAAACAGAGAAAGAATGAGAAAGAACAAAGAAAGAATGAGAAAGAATATAGAAAGAACAAAGAAAGAACAGAGAAGAAACAGAGAAAGAATAGAGAATACTCGGGAAATGAGTTGTAAGGAAAGAAAATTCAGGATTTAAGCAACGGAGAGAGAAGGGTAGCATAGTGGGTTTACTTACTGAGCAATTACTGCTTACTCCATTGTTTTCAATGTTTTTGCAGGTAATAGGTGAGTTGCGGTCACTCGGACTATCACGTAGTGGAAGGGTTGGGCTACACTGTCAAGTTGCTATTTTGAGTATACTTTGTAAATATCTGTATATAAAGAAAAATTAAATATGGGCCCATACTCTATTACTCGTTTATATATGTATTTTCGTAGATATATTTTTAATGAGTTTTATTGATTATTTTACGAGTATACTAGCTAGAAAGAAAGTATTACATGTAACACCCACATCAAGGTACGTAATTTTATTTATGCCCTAATACCTTTAGTTTGATTTCTTTGAAGTAACCTTAGACAAATGTGAAGAAAATTCCTTAAAACTTCATTAGGGGTAAAATGGTCTTTTCACTCATAATTAGTTGAAAAAGTGGGAAGTGAAAGGAAGCGAAATAATGTGAAGAAGATAATAAAAATAAGGGTATTTTGGTAATTGATTAAAGGATATAGATGGAATTTCATAGAAAGTGCAAGGGTAAAATGGGAATACATGGGTATAATATTAGATATAAGGTTTCATTGAAGAAACCCTAGCCATATCTTCAGCCCCTGTACACGCCACCCTCACCCCATTTTCTCTCAATTTTCTTCACTAAATTTCAAAGGGAACTCATAGGATTTGGCCTGGATTTGTATAGATTTTCAATCCTAAAGCATTCAAAGGTAAGATTCTAGCACAAGGAGTGTGATTAAACTTTAAAGTTTAACTTCTTATGGATTTTATATGATCTAGGTCCAAGAGGAAGATACTTTTAGCAAAATGAGGTGATATCACACATTCAAGGTAAGTAAACCTAATTTTAGCCTTGATTTGAGCAAGACTTGTGTAGAATGATTCTTACATGTTTGTATGTGTTTGTATGTGAGAATTGTTGGCTATTTTTGATGTTGAATGATGCATAATTTCCAGCATTGAGAAGTAGTGTATGAGTATGTGATGAATTGGTGGAATTATGGAAGAATTAGTGATTGAATTTTTGAAGTGTTGAAAATTGTTGAAAATGGCCAGGTTTGATGCTATAATTAGTGAGTTTTTGCTCAAATTTTGGTGGATTTAGAGAGATGTGGAAGTGTAGCCAACATGGTAGTTGCATGTGCATATGAAGTGTTTGATGAAAATCCAAAGAGAAAATGCATGCATGAGTTGGTTAAACCCTATTGAAGAAAGGGTTAGAGAAAGGCAAGAATTGAAGTAGATTACGTTGGGCTTAACCAAGTGTAAATGTTAATATTCAAGATTGCATATTGTTATGCCAGAATTTAGAATATCACTTGGTCATGTTAGTTCCATGAGAGATATGGCCCTTGGTGTTTGGTTCTAGTTACTTGAACCTTTACTATTTCTTGAATAGCACATGAAAGTGTTAGAAAAGAATTGTATGTTAAAGTGTTCCTTTGCTATGGCATTGTTGATAAAAATGGGAGACTATGTTATGACATATCATTATGCCATAATGAGTTTTCAAGTTTGTATATGTGAGCTTGAAAAGAACATCAAAGAATGGGCTTGATCATGCATATATTGTGCATATGATTTATATATAGCCTTGATTTGGTAAATGAGAATATTAAAGAATATGTTAGCAAAGAATGAGAAAGAAAAGAAAATGGCTTGTAGTTTTCTTTTAAGCTAACATGCAAGTATATATATTTTCTCATTTACTAAAGAATGCAACTGTAGAATTTCCATAGCTTGGAAATTTATTTGAAAATGTGCACAGTATCTCTTTCTATTCTCTTTCTACAATATGTTATGTTGTAAGGTTGTTGCGATGGGGAACCCGTGACTGACAGAGATACCCACATACACGCTGCAATCAATGAGCGGCATTAGCAGGGAGATACAGTATTTGTACAGTCCGTCAATAATGTATGTGGATGAGGACTGTACCCAGCAGAGCATAGCTACATGAATGCCGCCATCAGTGAGCGGCCTCAACAGAGAGCTGCAGCATTGGTACAATCTGTCAGCGGTGCATTTAGATGAGGATTGTACCCAATATACACTCACATGGCCAGGGTTCCAAATCCATGCCTCAACCTAGTCTGATCGACAAACCAAAATAGAAGAAAGAAAAGAAAGATAAACATAGAAGAAAAGAAAGAGATACATCATAAGAGATGTTAGGAAACGACCCAGTTACACTACGGAAAACAAAAACATAAACTACATGGATCGTTTCTTAGAACCAAGATCCAAGTACAAAAATCACAGTTTGTACATTATAAGAATCTACAGAAAAATCAGTTTGAAGTTTAGAAACCATACCGATGTTTAGAGGCTCCTCCAACTTTGTCTCTCAATGTATTTGCTTCCGACCCAAGTGTAGGATCGAACCGATGAAGTCTACACGAAGACAATCACAAAGAACCAAAGAGGGATTTGCTAGATCCTCTTTGACTTTAAGATTAAAGAAGAATGAAATCAAAATGAATTAATTTTAGGCAAAATAGGTTTCTGCTGTGGGAGAGAAATGGGGCTGCAGTGTTTGTGTTTTTCAAGAGAATGAAATAATGAAAAGTCTAATCATTTTACAAAGAAACATTTCTCTTTTATAGTAAAAATTAGTTACCCTATTCCAATATGGAATAGGCTTGGGCTCCAACCCAAACACCCCATGTTACCAAACACTCCCTATTAGACATTTATTTTAATTCATCATTATCTTCAATTAAAATCAATTAACATATATATATATATATATCAACATTTAACAATAATGATGATTTAATTAAATATATGAGAACACATATTTAAACGTAATTTCACTTATTTAATTTTTCTAATAAATTAAATAAAGGCTACAACCTCAGCAAATTTAATTGCACTGTGAAATTACCAAAATACCCTTTCACCTTAAAAGACGAAAACACCCTTCTTTCTTCCTAAGTCTTAAATTATCTTCTATGCGTGTGACCCATAGGCTCCTCATCATACCGGCAATGTATAGTATCACGATTAACACCAATTAATCGCCTCACTGATACACAGACCAAGATTGGCCCCTAGCAAGGCATCATGGCCACCCGATAGATTCGGATTCAGCAAAGTAGCTATCTATCAACGATATGGTTACCGTACAATTCGATCCTTTCATCATACGTTAACTTGACGAGACGAAGGCATAGAAATAATGTCAACCTTTGGTTATTCTCGATATTATGTATTCAGTTTCTGGACCAATGACCTGTATTATAATCCGGATAGACCAACAACTCAATCCCACTGTGGCCACAGTTTTAGTGTCATTGTCATATACTGAATTGCGCCATGAGATAACTTCTCCCATACCCAGGAGTGATGAATCCTCTGTCAATCCACTATAGTCTTGATACACTCCTTGATGGAGCCAATCACCACTGTATTGACAGCTCTGAATAGAACTGCGTTAGGCTAGTGTCAAACTGCACCAATCGGTGCACAAGGCACTCCGGTGATCTCAAGTCTAAGGATCACATGCACCACCATTCGTTAAAGGATATGTTCCATAGACACTGGGGTTACCATCCATATGGAATCCTCTGGTGGGTCAGTCCAGTGAACTTGCTGCGTTGTATTCGCCTACAGCAAGCACCCATGTGTTGCACTAGGTTGTCACCAAACAACCTTGACAAGTGAGATCAGTCACTGCCTTTCGATAGGGTTTTTCAACACTATGATAGCCTTACTGTATTATCTGTGCCCTTACTTCAGAATAATACTGGGGCTACGGATGTTTATAGAATGACCACCATATGTGCTCATAGGGTTCTCACTATCAAGATTTGAAACACTTGATACCCTCGTCATGGTTCTACCATTCTAAGGACATATATCGATACATATTGCAATAATAATGATTTACGCGATATAGAATAAAATGCCTTTTATTGATTAATGAACATTATTACAAAGAGTCAATTCCACAATAATGATGGCTTTAGGGCATCTACTCTAACAATCTCTACTTGCACTATGGCCAATCATTCATGTAGTTAATACCAAATTATCTCAGGTGCCTTTATGCTTTTGCTGCGACAGAGGCTTTGTCAGTGGATCTGCGAGATTGTCGTCAGTATGCACTTTACTAATCTAACGTCTTTCCTCTCAACAATCTCTTTGATGAGATGGAATTGTCTTAGTATGTGTTTGGACTTCTAATGAGACTGTGGTTTCCTGGCTTGAGCAATTGCTCCATTGTTATCACAATAGATGTCTATAGGATCAACAATCGTGGGGAACCACACCAAGTTCAGGAACGAAATTTTAATCCAGACTGCCTCGTTGGCCGCATCTGACAATGCAATATACTCAGCCTCCATTATAAAGTCTACTACATTGCTTTGCTTGGAGCTCTTCCAACTCATACACCGCCATTGAGACAAAATACAAACCTGATTGCGATCGATAATCATCTTTTCCGTTTGGAAACTAGCATCACTGATCCTCTTACAGTGAGCTCATCTTCCCCTCCATAAACCAGAACAATATTCTTTGATAGCCATCAGTGATGCTCACCTGGATCCAATTGATATCTACTACAAGTGCTCAAGGCACATGAGACATCAATCCGAGTACATAGCATGGCATACATGATGGATCCAATTGCTGATGCATATGGGATCTTCTTCATCCATCTCTCTCATCTTGTGTTCTAGGACATAAATTTAGAGAGATAAACACCATGTGACATCGGAAGAAATCCCTTCTTGGATTCTTCTGTATTGAATCTTTTCATTACTTTGTCAATATATGCACTTGACTTAGGCCAAGCAACTTACGTGGTCTATCACGATAAATCTTTATTCCAAGGATGTAGGCTATTTCCCCTAAGTCCTTCATGGAGAAGCACTTGGATAACCAAGTCTTTACCGACTGCAAGTTTGGTATATCATTCCCGATCAGAAGATGTCATCGACGTACAACACTAGGAATAATACTGCGCTCCCACTCACTTTCTTGTAAACACAAGGCTATCTTCGTTCTTGATAAAACCAAATTCTTTTATGGCTTCATCAAAATGAATGTTCCCTCCTGAAGCTTGCTTGAGTCGATAAATGGATCTCGCAGCTTGCATAATTTATTAGCTTGACTATCAAGAATGAAACCATCAGGTTGTGTCATATACACATCCTCCTCAAGGTTTCCGTTCAGGAAAGCAATTTTGCATCCATTTGCCAAATCTCATAGTCATGATATGCAGCAATTGCAAGCTATACGGATGGATTAATCATGGCAACCGGCGAAAAGGTTTCTTTATAGTCAATGCCATGAATTTGTTTGAAACCTTTGGCAACCAGTTGTGCTTTATAAGTATGCACATTGCCATCTATATCAGTCTTCTTGAAGACCCATTACACCCTACGAGTTTAACTCCTTCAGGTGGTTCCACCAGAGACCACACTTGGTCTGGTACATGGAGTCTATCTCAGATTTCATGGCTTCAAGCCATTTAATAGAACTGGATTCGATATAGCATCTCTGTAGGTTCTGGGTCATCGTCTTGGTAGACTAGTACGCAATGTTGAGTCACGAGATAACCATATCTCGGGCTCATGACGTACTCTCCCAGATCTACGTAGCTCTATGCTACCTGAGGTGGTCCACTTTGATCCACAAGTATGGAGTAACCTCCTCATTATGCTAAACACTTCTTATGGCACATCATCCCATCTTCGTCTAGTTATATTGTGGTTCTAGAACTTCATCTAGTTCTACTTTTCTCCCACTAGTACTTCTTAGCAAAATTCCTTTTCTAGGACGACACCAGATCAAGCAAAAAAAATTTTGCGCTCTTCTGGGTGGTAGAAATAGTATCCTTTGGTCTCCTTTGGATAACCACAAAATACAAATTTATAGGATTTTGGGCCCAGTTTGTTCGAAGTCAATTTCTTAACATAAGCTTCGCAACACCCAAATCCTTAGATAAGACAAGTGGGCTTTCGCCCACTCCATAGCTCATATAGAGTCTTATCTACAGACTTTGACAGCACATGGTTCAAAACGTGAGTCACAATCTCTAGGGCATAACCCTAGAATGATGCGGTGAATCACTAAAACTCATCATGGACCTAACCATATCAAGTAAGCTCCTGTTCCTCATTTCTGACACTCCATTGTGTTGGGGTGTATAAGGAGGGGTGAGCTGTGATACTATCCTACATTCATTCAGGTACTTGAAAACCCTGAGCTTAAGGGTATTCACCACCTCGATCCGACTGAAGAGCTTTAATACTTTTGCCCAACATATTCTGTACTTCATTCCTGAATTCCTTGAATTTATCAAAGGCTTCAGATTTATGTCTCATAAGGTAGACATAACCATATCTACTGAGATCATCAGTAAATGTGATGAAGTATGAATATCCACCTATGGCCTCAACTGTTAGTGGACCACATACATTACTATAGAGGATGCCTAACAGCTCAGTAGCCCTTTCACCTTGTCCTGTGAAAAGAGACTTGGTCATCTTGCCTAAACGGCATGATTCACATACCTCAAATGACTGAAAGTCAAAAGGGTCCAAAACCCCATCCCTTTATGTTTATAGATGCAATTGTTGAGCATTTGGTTTTCTAAAACCTAAATTGGTGGGTGACTTGGCCAGGTGATGGTGTGCTGTCGTAGGCAACCAAGATTAAAAACCTTCCTAACCTAACTATTGAACTGTAAATAGGGTAAGCAAGGGTCGATCCCACGAAGAGTGTCTAGCCGAATTTTTGATGATGTGAATAATGCTAGGGGGTTTTGAGTAAAACAGAAAACAATCTTAGCCAAAAACAAATACAAAAACAATTCAATTCGAAATCAATTAATATAACATCGCCCCGACAAAACAGGGCAGAACCTACCCGTTGGTGGAGCTCCTCCTTGCCGCGGCGAAGCTTCTTTTTCGCCCCGGCGAAGATTGGATTTCCAAAATTCACCAACCAACTCAACATACAAACTCATTTGAAGCTAAATCAATGAACTTTTAAATAATACAGCAAATCTTAAGTACGTACCTCAAGTGGGATATTACACATTACCCATCAATCCACTGTAAAACGTTTGGACTTGAAGCCAAACTGGCAACCCATGTTGTGGACATTTCCTCATCAACTCCTTGTATCTCTCCCAAGCCTTGTACAATGACTTGGCATCATCTTGTAGAAATGATGTGATATCATTTCTCAATTTCGCTGATTTAGCTAGAGGAAAGAACTTGGTAAGGAATTTCTGTGCTAGATCATTCCACGTTGTTATAGTCCCCGGTGCTAATGCCATTAACCACCCCTTGGCTTTATCTCCCAATGAGAATGGGAATAACCGCAGCCTAATAGCATCATCCAACACTCCATTCGAGTTGAAGGTGTCACAAATTTCCAGGAAATTTGCAATGTGCTGATTCGGATCTTCCTTCAAATCACCGTTAAATCTAACCAACTGCTGGATCATCTGATGATTGCCGGCTTGATCTTGAAGTTGCTTGCTTGCACAGTAGGTCTAGTAATACTTGACCCACTTCCATTCACTGTGCGAACTAAAAATTCCCTGAGTGTCCTGTTTTCTGGTTCAGCCATTTCAGCAACTATTTCTTCTGCTTCAACAACTAAATCCTCTCTTTCTCTTCTCTCTCTGTTACGTCGTTGAACGGTTCTCTCAATCTCAGGATCAACAAGAACCACTGATTGACGTCTCGTTCTTCGCATAAACTGCAAAGACAAAATTGAAAGAACGTGAGATCACAAACCAACTGAAAAAAAATTAAAAACTCCAATCTAGCTAACTATAGACAGACTCAATGTTAACTTAAAACAATTCCCCGGCAACGACGCCAAAAACTTGATGCGTGTTTCCTACAACATGCAATATGTAGCAAGTATACTAATCGCACAAGTAATATAATGATGAGTGAGTATCATTCCCACGAGGATTGTTAGCTAATCACTAAGTTTTCTACCGTTTTCAAGTTGGAGCAACCAAAATCTTTTGGATAATTGGGAGCAATTTAACCTATTACTAAGACAAATTCACTAACTGCAAATTAATTAAGAATCATATTCAACTCCTTTGAGTGAAGAAGTACTTTAAACTCTTGTGATCGGTTGAAGATTACTCTTGGCACCATAAAGATAATGCCTCCAAATCTTTAAAGCAAAGACCACGGCTGCCAATTCTAGGTCATGTGTAGGGTATTCGTCTCATACTCTTTCAATTGCCGAGAGGCATATGCTATTACCCTACCTAACTACATTAACATAGCACCAAGTCCTTGCAAAGAGGCATCCGTATAAATGTCATAATCTACACCCTTCTGTGGCAAACACTACACTGGAGCTATTGTTAACCTCTTCTTCAACTCTTGGAATATTCCTCACAAGCTTCAACATATAAAAGGAGTCTTCTGTTTGGTAAAAGCTGTCAATGGTTTAGCCAACTGGGCGAACCCTTCAACAAATCGTCTGTAGTAACCTGCCATACCTAGAAACTTCAGACGTCTTTTACTATATTTGGCCTTTGCCATTCAAGGATTGCTTTTATCTTGCTTGGATCTACGAAAATCCCTTCCTTCGACACCGTATGGCCTAGAAATTTACTTGATCGAGCCAAAACTCACACTTCAAAAATTTAGATATAACTGTCTTTTCTCTCAACCGTTGCAGCACTATTCACAATGTTCCTCATGCTCTTCTCTCGACTTAGAGTAAACCAGGATATCATCTATGAAACCACTATGAATTGATCAAAAATCATGGAATACCGGTTCATCAAGTCCATAAAAACGGTCGGGCATTAGTCAAACCAAACGGCATCACTACAAACTCATAATGCCTATACCTTGTACGGAAAGCAGTTTAGCTATATCCTGCTCAACCAACTCTTACCTGATGGTACCCTACCTCAAACAATCTTGGAAAACACCGCTACTCCCTTCAACTAATCAAACAAGTCATCTATTCGAGGTAGCGGGTACTTATTCTTCAATGTCACTTATTCAGCTCTATGTAATCAATACACATTCGTAGTGATCCGTCTTCTTCTTCACAAACAAAATTGGGGATCCCAGGGAGAATGACCGGTCGGATAAAGCCTTTATCTAAAAGCTCCTGGAGTTGTTTCTTTAATTCTTGAAGCTGCTGGGGCCATTCGGTAAGGGGTTTTAGATATAGGTGCTGTTCCTGGTGCAAGTTCAATACTAAACTCAACCTCTCTTTCCGGTGGTAAACCTGGTAAGTCTTCCGGAAACACATCTAGAAATTACTCGAACTATCGGCACCTTCTGAATTTTGACTGTGGAACATCACCACTTTGTACTACATGAGCAATGTATCCAGAACACCCCTTCTAACATCTTTCTAGCTTTTACACTACTAATCAACATACTCAACGATGGCCCTCTCAAAACTAAACTTATCTCCATTATCGAGATTAAATCTCGCTTCTTTTCTGACAATCAATTTCTATCCATTTCCCCCTAGGAAATCCATGCCCATATCACATCAAAGTTGGGCATACGAAGACTATTAAGTCAACTGCCAACTCTCGACCATGGATCACCACAGACTCTCTATCAACATCTCTTGAGTCAACACACTAACCCCATCGGGCAACTCTATCTTAATGGGTTGACTTACTTTAACAGGTTTCAAGTTTAATCTCTCTATCATTCCATGAGATATAAAGAATGAGTGGCTCCAGAATCAATCAAAGCATATAAAGAAACAGCATGAAATACAACTGACCAGTTATAGTTGATGGACTGGCCTCGGCCTCACCCTGTGCACTGTAAAAACCCTGGCATTTGTACCTCTAGGGGTCTAAGCCATCGGTGGGAGGGGAGCTTTTCAACCCTACCCATAATGCCCTGGCTGTCGACACCTGTAACACACGTTTTGATCCCTCAAATACTCTCCTGGATGGTTCCTCCCAATTTAGCACAAGGGGGAAACCCTTCTGTCCTGGGCCGCTTGTACTGTCGATCTCTACTATTCTTCCTTGGTTGAAATTCTTCTTGGCCCTTACTTCTCTGTCTTTGTGACATCTATTCTCTCTCCTGTAAGGTGGTGGATGGTCACTAGGTGCTGTTAGAGCCAACCTTCTGCAATATATTGCTACATAGATCTCTGCCTTAAAGCCCGTGCTAGAGTTCACTGTAGGTATGAGGGGGCTCAGCTCCTGTCATTACATCTCGGGCAATATCTGATCTCAACCCTTGCACAAATTGTCTCTCCTTAACTTCGGTGTATACACTATTCCAGGGCAAAGCGAGCAAGGGAGTTGAATCTTACCGAATATCTTTCACGGTGCTAGTCCCTGCTTCAAATTAAAAACTCTTGAACTTTCTCATGTATCGATCTTCTGTTGGTACTAGGTCTCAAACAACCTTCTGAATCCTCCCAAGTCATCGAGGCTATATCATGAGTCTCCCCATTAAATTCCCACCATATCGGGCATCTCCTTAAATAAGAAACTGGCATATCTGATCCTCTCTCTATCATCAGGGGGGAAACAATGCCGCCGTCTGCTCTACGGACTTAAACCACTCCTCTACCTCTAGCGGGTCCCCGTACCCTTAAATGTTGGCGGCTGGTGCGATTTACAAGCCCTTGAATCGGATCACCTCGAGTCTTTATGTCTAAGGAACCGGCCCTTCTCGCTCTTGTCTTGGGGGCGGCACTCTACTGGGAATCTCGGTTTCTCCTGAACAACTCTCCCTTGACTCTCCGCTAATACACTGCTGGACAATGGTTCGAAATCTTGTCATCAAGGGTAGGGGGAGTTGGTTCTGGTGGGTCGGAGGATTCTCCCTCATTCATCACACTCTTACCTTCCTTCTGGTACATACGCTAATCTACAAAACAACCATACTTAATCAATTCAAAAGAACACTTAAAGTAAGGAAAGAATTAACTTACACAGTCGGCTATCAGACGTCGTGGCGAGGAGAATGGTATACTGTCAAATCCCAAAAATCTCAGCTTGATACCAAAAAATGTAATAGCCACTTTTACTCAAACCTCATAATGAAATACATATAAAATAATATAAAGAAATTGGGCCCAAAATTTCTTTTTATAAATATATATATTCTTTACAAACATATACATTTTTACACAAATTATAATGGTACAAAAGTCATCAAAAAATAATGGACAGTGTAACCGTTCCCCTCGAGCGCTGATGTCCATCGACCGTTGTCCTCACCTACATCCTGCAAAACATAGAAAATAACGGGGTGAGCACTAAAACAATGCTCAGTAAGTAAATTCCTCTACTCATCTATCCCCAACTCTCTCTCTATAACTCTTTCCTTACAACTTTTCATTTAATTTCTCTTTGGTACTTCCCTCTATTTCGCTTTCTTAGAACTCTTTTCTAATAACTCTTTAGTAAGTCACGGCCCCATCTTCCGGGGGCACGGCTGGGACTCGCTCCCACTCTACGTGACCCTACTCGTTCTAGCCGATCGGACTCGGTTATGTATGGATTCGGAACCCTGGCCATGTGAGTGTGTAATCTCTCTCTCAGGTACTCGGTATAGCCTCATCGCATGCACTCTCACGGGCTACACCACTCTATCTCATACTCATGCCGCTCTCTCAATGCGGCGTACATGCGGGAATACTTACCCAATACTCACGGGTTCCCCATCGCACAACCTACTCTATTCTCTTCTTAACATCTTAAAGTAGCTTATACTCAATTCTATACTATGTCTCAAGCTACTTTAAGTGTATAAAAAAATGCGTATAGATAGTCATGCTCATCTGATGCACTTATGAAATGCCAAATACAAGATTTTCTCAAAACAGTCATTCGCACAGGTCACACTAAAAAGGCCATAACCTGCGTTATATACCTTGGATTGCTACGATTTTGGTCTCGTTTTAAAGCTTAGAGACAGCGCTCAACTTTAATGTTTTGGTCTCAGCCAGTTCAATCTGTAAGATGCCCAAAATCACTTAGAAAAATCAGGGCAGTGACGGCAGATTTCACCTAGGCATTTCATAAGCAACTCACGTGCATATAAACACTCTACTAAAATTACTACTATACTTTCTTCTAGCCATCCAAAAGGCTCCCTCATATAACCATAATCCTGTCAAGAAAAGCACTTCCAAAAAGGTGTAAAACCCCTTCCAGTCAGGTATCCTCTGATATATCCCTCAATGAGAATCCGAGGATACATGTCTGGAGAACGAGTTGTATTTAGAAAAAATCTGTATAAGGATAATAATAATAATATCCAAAACATGCATATAAAATGTCACGCAGGATCCAAACTTATAATTACAAACTTTAAGAAATTACCAATCAAAACATATTATAGGGTGGAAGCTTCCAAAGGTATTTCACAAATATTTATCATTTACATTATTTATATAAGATAAAAACATCGAGATGACAATAAATCATCTCCCCTCACGTGTAGTCCCGCTGTCTCAGCATCCCCGCTTTAGTCTACCTGCAAAGCAATCAACAATGAAAGGGTGAGCGCTAATCGCTCAGTAAAGAATGATCTGTTTCATTTGAATGTACTATTTGATCTTATTTAAACATATTATTAACACATCATATCTTTTACATCTAGGGATACTTCCCCTTTTTACTAATTCATATGCTTTTCATCATTTTATCCCATGGCTTATAAACATCAATGTGTACACATACAAATGAGTATGTAAACATAGTACACACACATCAAATATCATGACATAACATCTAAAATCATCTAACATGAGTATAAATCATCTCATGATGTAAATAACATCATAACTCATGTAATGCAACTAAATGCATATGAAACATTTAACGTCTAGCCGATCGGACCTTTCTTAGCATCTTAAGCACTCATATCATCTAGCCTCAAATTTATAGAGCTATATCATCAGGAGGCGTGCTTACGCATTATTTAGCATCTAAAGCATATATTCATCTTTCCTCAACCGGTATACGAGGATAGCTTACGCGTTTTCCATCGTGTCTATATGCATTCTATCATGTCTATTTGCATCTCTAACATCTTATGGCATGTAAATACATATTTTGGTGAGCTTAATACTTTTAATTCATATGGATTATCAATCCATTTACATAACCTCTTGCTCACATAATCATCTTAAAACATGTATTATTATGCATCTCATGCCATTTCATAACATTAATCATGTATTAACATCATGACCATGTATATCTTTCAAATATCATCTAACTAATGGGTAAACATTAGTACATGGCATACTTACAATAATACATTAATAATCAAATCATAATCATAAGAATTGTTATGTTAAATCTTAAACTTTAATAAACAGTTTTAGTTCAGGCCATTTTCCATCCTTTTCTCAAACGAACTGGCTCTTGGCATAAACATAAAAGTTATAGGTCTGTGTCTTAGCTTTCTAATGCTTCAAGAATCATATCATTTCAACTTTATAACTCAAGTTATGGTCGAAATACAGAAGCAGGGTTAACAAAACCTCCAAGCTCACTAAATCCGAATTTCATATTAACTATGCCACATCAATTCCTATTAACATTAACCAATAGTTTAGCTTATGGATCAAATAAACCTCCCTAATAGTCTTTAACATCTAAAGGAGTGTAAAATCTCATTCCATAATCATCCATTTGCTATAACATGTAAGCTAATGCAAAAAACACATCAACACTCAATAGCACCATTCAAAACCATGTGGCCTCCAATACTACAATTTTTGCCACAATCAGTATCCACATTCATTTTCTTCAATCAACATCACAACTCAAAACATAAATAGCAATAACTTCATGTATAATGAATTCAAGCCAATAAGTAGAATAAAGAGTTCAACTAAACTTCCATCAACTAATTCTATGCCTTAAAGCTTTAATTTAAGGTTTCATAAAAATCTACAAACCCTAGCATAAACCCTAAAGTCATGGGGGTTCTTCTTACCTTTTTAAAGACTTCCTCCAACAAATCCTTTGCCTTTGACTCTTTTACACCTTAATCCTACAAATAACATATACCTCAACATCTACTTCAAATCTCAAATCACATCAAAACTAAAGTTTTTAATCCTTACCTTAAACCTTCTAATTGAAGACAAGCTCGATTCTGTGTCTCCTTGAAAAATTATGCAAAACTCCTTGAAAACTAGAGAAAGAAAGCTTGTTTCATGGAAGATTTGAGAGAAAATGGAAGAAATGTTGAAGAAAGGCTTCTCTCCTTGGCTTGAACGAATTTCATCTCATTTATAGGAAAATATTTATTTATTTTCCAAAATATGCAATTGGCCCAATTATTTTAATTGTATAACTCAAAGTCCTTAATTCTTCATAAGGGCATTTTGGTCATTCCACACTAGAAATAACTATTACTTAATTAATGCCATAATGCAATGAAACTAATCATCCTTGACTTTTTCAATGCTTATCATAGGCAAAATAAACCATTTTGCCCCTAAGCTCTCTATGGATAATGATTCTACCGTTCCAAATGAATTGACTATTTGCCCTTAGTTAGATTTTATGCTTTTTAACATAAAATTAACATCTAAAGGACTATTTTGAGTTAGGAACATAACTTTGATATCTTGGGTATTACAAAGGTTTACACAACATTTCTCAAACTTCATCTCAAGTCATTTCTCAATACACATTAAAACACTTCTCATAGAAGTGTATCAACAACCACAAAATAGCTACTCATCTCAACTCAATTTCATCAAGCATACTACATACTATACATGCATACATCTCTACTAAAGCTATTCAAATCTCAACTTGGTTGGATTTACTTACCTTGTGAAAAAGTGACTTCTTAGCACTTTTCCTTCTTTGGTGTCATGTCTCCTCTCTACAACTCAAAACAACAACAAGAACAATAACAACAAATAAGACTTCACTATAACTATAAGAAAACTCACATCTAAAGCAAATCCTTACCTTAGGATGCTTTAGATGAAATCTCTACCCAAAAGCTCTCTAAACTCCTTAAATTGGAAGATTGGTGGAGAAATTGAGAGAAAGTAGGCATGGAAGAGGCGGTGGAAATGAATGAATAAAGTGTTTCTCTACACTTTAACTCTTTAGCTCATATTATAGCATCATTTCCCATTTTTCCCTTGTCCTTCCTTGGAAATTCCATCTATGTCCTTTGATTCTTTACAATACACCCCCACACTACCTATTCTCCATGAAATTTCCTACAATTACTCCCCACTTTTCCTACTATTAGGGGTAGAATGGTCATTGTCCCCAAAAGAAGAATTCTCTAGAAAACTCAAGAAAATTTTTATTAGGCTCGTCGCCGAGGTGAAGAACTTCCATTTAGAAATCTTGGAAGATTGGATGGAGAAATTGAGAGAAAGTAGGCAATGGAAGAGGCGGTGGAAATGAATGAATAAAGGGTTTCTCTACACTTTAACTCTTTTTAGCTCATATTATAAGCATCATTTCCCATTTTGCCCTTGTCCTTCCTTGGAAATTCCATCTATATCCTTTGATTCTTTACAAATACACCCCCACACTAACCTATTCTCCATGAAATTTCCTTACAATTTACTCCCCACTTTTCCTACTAATTAGGGGTAGAATGGTCATTGTCCCCAAAAGAAGAATTCTCTAGAAAACTCAAGAAACTTTTTATTAGGCTCATCGCCACGGCAAAGAACTTTCCGTCACCCCGGCAAAACAAGGCAGAACCTACCCGTGGGTGCAGCTCCTCCTCGCCGCGGCGAAGCTTCTTTTTCGCCCCGACGAAGATTGGATTTCCAAAATTCACCAACCAACTCAACATACAAACTCATTTGAAGCTAAATCAATGAACTTTTAAATAATACAGCAAATCTTAAGTACGTACCTCAAGTGGGATATTACAATTCTCCCCTCTTAAAAGAATTTCGTCCTCGAAATTCACATGAATAACTCCGGGTACCTATTCTGCATGTCTTGTTCCGTCTCCCATGTGGCTTCCTCTACTTTGTGATTCCTCCAAAGAACCTTCACTAGTGGAATACTCTTGTTCCGGAGCTCTTTAATCTTCTGATCTAAAATCTGTACAGGGTGCTCTTCATACACGAGATTCTCTACGAGGTCGACATCTTCTATGCTCAAGATGTGGGAGGGATCACTTACATACTTTTTCAGCATTGAGACATGGAAGACATCATGTACCTTGTCCATACGAGGGGGTAGTGCCAATCTGTAGGCAACTTTTCCAATTCGTTGCAATACCTCAAATGGACCAATATATCTTGGTGCTAACTTCCCTTTATTCCCGAAGCGCATTACTCATTTATAAGGGGAAACTTTCAAAAATACCTTATCACCCACTTGGAACTCCACTTCTTTTCTCTTTAAATCGACATAACTCTTCTGTCTGTCTTAGCCTTGCTTCATTCTGTTTCGGATTAATCTTACATCCTCTATCATTTTCTGAGTCATATCTGGACAAAAAGATATACTCAACACAATCATTTCGCCAATCTCATCCCAATGTAGTGGAGACCTACATCGTCTACCATACAAAGCCTCGTAAGGTGCCATTTTTATTGTAGACTGATAACTGTTGTTGTAGGCAAACTCCACCAAAGGTAACATCTCGTGCCATGACATTCTATAATCCATACAATAGGCTCTCAACATATCCTCAAGCACCTGATTCGTTCTCTCTGTTTGGCCATCTGTCTGTGGATGATAGACAGTGCTGAATGCCAACCGGGTACCCAAATTCCTCTGTAAACTCATCCAGAAAGTTGAAACAAACCTAGAATCTCTATCTGACACTATTGTCTTGGGCACTCCATGCAACCTGACTATCTCCTTAATATAAATTTGAGCCAACTAATCGGAGGTGGTACTTTCCTTTATTGGAAGGAAATGGGCGGACTTAGTTAATCTATCCACAATCACCCAAATAGCATTATAACCTCTCTGTACTCGAGGAAGACCTGTGATAAAATCCATCGAAATACTCTCCCATTTCCATTATGGAATACTAAGTGGATGAAGCAACCCTGACGGCCTTTGGTGTTCTGCTTTTACCTGTTGACAAGTCAGACATTTAGCTACAAATTCTGTGATATCCTTCTTCATACCTGGCCACCAGTAGCTTTTCTTTACATCTTGATACATCTTGGTTGCTCCAGGATGAGCAATGCATGGTGCGTCATGAGCTTCTGTAAGTATTCTCTTTTTCAATTCATCATTTTGAGGGATACACAACCGATTCTTGAAATAGAGGACCCTGTCCACTACGTGGAACTCCGTTACTTTGCCCTCATGCACTTGTTGAACTATTCTCTGACACCACTCATCGGCCACTTGCTTATCTCTGACTTCCTCCAGTAAAGCAGACTGGACCTCTAACCTGGCAATCCTTCTCGGAATCACTTCAATCTGCTCTTTACACAAGTCTTCGATCAACCCTTTCTGCCTAGTGAGTCGGGACAAATAAGCTTTTCTACTCAAGGCATCAGCTACTATGTTGGCTTTCCCTGGTTGATACTTAATCTCACACTCATAATCTTTAACCAGCTCTAACCACCTTCTCTATCTATATTCAACTCTTTTGAGTGAAGAAGTACGTTAAACTCTTGTGATCGGTGAAGAATTACTCTTGGCACCATAAAGATAATGCCTCCAAATCTTTAAAGCAAAGACCACGGCTGCCAATTCTAGGTCATGTGTAGGGTATCTCGTCTCATACTCTTTCAATTGCCGAGAGGCATATGCTATTACCCTACCTAACTACATTAACATAGCACCAAGTCCTTGCAAAGAGGCTCCGTATAAATGTCATAATCTACCACCCTTCTGTGGCACACTACACTGGAGCTATGTTAACCTCTTCTTCAACTCTTGGAAATATTCCTCACAAGCTTCTAACCATATAAAGGAGTCTTCTGTTTGGTAAAAGCTGTCAATGGTTTAGCCAACGGGCGCAACCCTTCAACAAATCGTCTGTAGTAACCTGCCATACCTAAGAAACTTCAGACGTCTTTTACTATATTTGGCCTTTGCCATTCAAGGATTGCTTTTATCTTGCTTGGATCTACTGAAATCCCTTCCTTCGACACCGTATGGCCTAGAAATATTACTGATCGAGCCAAAACTCACACTTCAAAAATTTAGACATATAACTGTCTTCTCTCAACCGTTGCAGCACTATTCTCAAATGTTCTCTCATGCTCTCTCTCGACTTAGAGTAAACCAGGATATCATCTATGAAAACCACTATGAATTGATCCAAACAATCATGGAATACCCGGTTCATCAAGTCCATAAAAACGGCTCGGGCATTAGTCAAACCAACGGCATCACTACAAACTCATAATGCCTATACCTTGTACGGAAAGCAGTCTAGCTATATCCTGCTCAACCATCTTACCTGATGGTACCCTGACCTCAATCAATCTTGGAAAACACCGCTACCCCTTCAACTAATCAAACAGTCATCTATTCGAGTAGCGGGTACTTATTCTTCACTGTCACCTTATCAGCTCTCTGTAATCAATACACATTCGTAGTGATCCTCTTTCTTCTTCACAAACAAATTGGGGCTCCCCAGGGAGAATGACTCGGTCGGATAAAGCCTTATCTAAAAGCTCCTGGAGTTGTTTCTTTAATTCTTGAAGCTCTGCTGGGGCCATTCGGTAAGGGGTTTTAGATATAGGTGCTGTTCCTGGTGCAAGTTCAATACTAAACTCAACCTCTCTTTCCGGTGGTAAACCTGGTAAGTCTTCCGGAAACACATCTAGAAATTCTCGAACTATCGGCACCTTCTGAATTTCTGACTGTGGAACATCACCACTTGTACACATGAGCAATGTATCAGAACACCCCTTTCTTAACATCTTTCTAGCTTTTACACTACTAATCAACATACTCAACCGATGGCCCTCTCAAACTAAACTTATCTCCATTATCGAGATTAATCTCGCTTTCTTTTTCTGACAATCAATTTCTACTCCATTCCTCCCTAGGAAATCCATGCCCAATATCACATCAAAGTTGGGCATATCGAAGACTATTAAGTCAACTGCCAACTCTCGACCATGGATCACCACAGACTCCTATCAACATCTCTTGAGTCACACACTAACCCCATCGGGCAACTCTATCTTAATGGGTTGACTTACTTTAAAGTTTCAAGTTTATCTCTCTATCATTCATGAGATATAAAAGAATGAGTGGCTCCAGAATCATCAAGCATATAAAGAAACAGCATGAAATACAACTGACCAGTTATAGTTGATGGACTGGCCTCGGCCTCACCCTGTGCCACTGTAAAAACCCGGCATTTGTCCTCTAGGGGTCTAAGCCATCGTGGGAGGGGAGCTTTGTCAATCCCTCCACATATGCCCTGGCTGTCGACACCTGTAACACACGTTTTGATCCCTCAAATACTCTCCTGGATGGTTCCTCCCCATTAGCACAAGGGGGAAACCCTTCTGTCCTGGGCCGCTTGTACTGTCGATCTCTCCTATTCTTCCTTGGTTGAAACTTCTTCTTGGCCCTTACTTCTCGTTCTTGTGACATCTATCTCTCCCTCTGTAGGTGGTGGATGGCTCACTAGGTGCTGTTAGAGCCAACCCTTCTGCAATATATTTGCTTACATAGATCTCTGCCCTAAAGCCCGTGCTAGAGCTTCACTGTAGGTATGAGGGGGCCACTCCTGTCATTACATCTCGGGCAATATCTGATCTCAACCCTTGCACAAACTTGTCTCTTCCTAACTTCGGTGTATACACTATTCCAGGCGCAAAGCGAGCAAGGGAGTTGAATCTTACCGAATATTCTTTCACGGTGCTAGTCCCTGCTTCAAATTAATAAACTCTTGAACTTTCTCATGTATTCGATCTTCTGTTGGTACTAGGTCTCAAACAACCTTCTGAATTCCTCCCAAGTCATCGAGGCTATATCATGAGTCTCCTCCATTAATCCCCCATATCCGGGCATCTCCCTTAAATAAGAAACTGGCTATCTGATCCTCTCTCTATCATTCAGGGGAAACAATGCCGCCGTCTGCTCTACGGACTTAAACCACTCCTCTACCTAGCGGGTCCCTCGTACCCCTAAATGTTGGCGGCTGGTGCTGATTTACAAGCCCTTGAATCGGATCACCTCGAGTCTTTACTGTCTAAGAACCGGCCCTTCTCGCTCTTGTCTTGGGGGCGGCACTCTACTGGGAATCTCGGTTCTCTCCTGAACAACTCTCCCTTGACTCTCCGCTAATACCTGCTGGACAATGGTTCGAATCATTGTCTCACAAGGGTAGGGGAGTTGGTTCTGGTGGGTCGGAGGATTCTCCTCATTCATCACACTCTTACCTTCCTTCTGGTACTACGCCTAATCTACAAAACACCATACTTAATCAATTCAAAAGAACACTTAAGTAGGAAAAATTAACTTACACAGTCGGCTATCAGACGTCGTGGCGAGGAGAATGGTATACTGTCAAATCCCAAAATCTCAGCTCTGATACCAAAAAATGTAATAGCCACTTTTACTCAAATCCTCATAATGAAATACATAATAATATAAAGAAATTGGGCCCAAAATTTTCTTTTTATAATATATATATATCTTTACAAACATATACATTTTTACACAAATTATAATGTGACAAAAGTCACTCAAAAACATAATGGACAGTGTAACCGCTTCCCCTCGAGCGCTGATGTCCATCCGACCGTGTCCTCACCTACATCCTGCAAAACATAGAAAATAACGGGGTGAGCACTAAAACAAATGCTCAGTAAGTAAATCCTCTACTCATCTATCCCCATAACTCCTCTCTTCTACTCTTTCCTTACAACTTTCATTTAATTTCTCTTTGGTACTTCCCTCTATTTCTCTTTCTTAGAACTCTTTTCTAATAACTCTTAGTAAGTCACGGCCCCATCTTACCGGGGGCACGGCTGGGACTCGCTCCCACTCTACGTGACCCTCTACTCGTTCTAGCCGATCGGACTCGGTTATGTATGGATTCGGAACCCTTGGCCATGTGAGTGGTGAATCTCTCTCTCAGGTACTCGGTATAGCCCTCATCCGCATGCACTCTCACGGCTACACCACTTCTCATCTCATACTCATGCCGCTCTCTCAATGCGGCGTACATGCGGGAATACTCTACCCATTACTCACGGGTTCCCCATCGCACAACCTACTCTATTCTCTTTCTCTTAACTCTTAAGTAGCTTATACTCAATTCTATACTATGTCTCAACTACTTCTAAGTGTATAAAAAATGCGTATAGATAGTCATGCTCATTGATGCACTTATGAAATGCCAAATACAAGATTTTCTCAAAACAGTCATTCTGCACAGGTCACACTAAAAAGGCCATAACCTGCGTTATATACCTTGGATTGCTACGATTTTGGTCTCGTTTTAAAGCTTAGAGACAGCGCTACAACTTTAATGTTTTGGTCTCAGCCCTTCAATCTGTAGATGCCCAAAATCACTTAGAAAATCAGGGCAGTGACAGGCAGATTTCACCTAGGCATTTCATCAAGCAACTCACGTGCATAATAAACACTCTACTAAAATTACTACTATACTTCATCCTCTAGCCATCCAAAATGGCTCCCTCTATAACCATAATCCCTGTCAAGAAAAGCACTCCCAAAGGTGTAAAACCCCCTTCCAGTCAGGTATCCTCTGAATATCCCTCAATGAGAATCCGAGGATACATGTCTGGAGAACGAGTTGTATTTAGAAAAATCTGTATAAGGATAATAATATAATCCAACATGCATATAAAATGTCACGCAGGATCCAAACTTATAATTTACAACTTTAAGAAATTACACAATCAACATATTTATAGGGTGGAAGCTTCCAAAGGTATTTCACAAATATTTATCATTTACATTATTTATATCAAGATAAAACATCGAGATGAAATAAATCATCTCCCCTCACGTGTAGTCCCGCTGTCTCTAGCATCCCTCGCTTCTAGTCTACCTGCAAAGCAATCAACAATGAAAGGGTGAGCGCTAATCGCTCAGTAAAGAAGATGTTTCATTCTGAATGTACTATTTGATCTTTTTAACATATTTATTAACACTCACTTATCTTTTACATCTAGGGATACTTCCCTTTTATTACTAATTCTATGCTTTTCATCATTTTATCCCATGGCTATAAACATCAATGTGTACACATACAAATAGTATGTAACATAGTACACACACATCACATATCATGACATAACATCTAAAATCATCTAACATGAGTATAAATCATCTCATGATGTAAATAACATCATAACATCATGTAATGCAACTAAATGCATATGAAACATTTAACGTCTAGCCGATCGGACCTTTCTTAGCATCTTAAGCACTTCATATCATCTAGCCTCAAATTTCATCTAGAGCTCATATCATCGGAGGCGTGCTTACGCATTATTTAGCATCTAAAGCAATATTCATCTTTCCTCAACCGGTATACGAGGATATGCTTACGCGTTTCCATCGTGTCTATATGCATCTCTATCTTTCTATTTGCATCTCTAACATCTTATGGCATGTAAATAACATATTTTGGTGAGCTTAATACTTTTAATTCATCATGGATTATCAATCCATTTACATAACCTCTTGCTCACATACATCATCTTAAACATGTATTATATTGCTTCATGCCATTTCATAACATTAATCATTATTAACTCATGACCATGTTATCTTCAAATTCTCTAACTAAGGGGTAAACATTAGTACATGGCATACTTACAATAATACATTAATAATCAAATTCATTCATAAAGAATTGATTATGTTAAATCTAAACTTAATAAACATTTATGTTTCAGGCCATTTTCCATCCTTCTCAAACGAACTGGCTCTTGGCTAAACATAAAAGTTATAGGTCTGTGTCTTAGCTTCTAATGCTTCAAGATCATATCATTTCAACTTTTATAACTCAAGTTATGGTCGAAAACAGAAGCAGGGTTAACAAACCTCCAAGCTCACTAAATCCGAATTTTCATATACTATGCCCCATCAATTCCTATTAACATTAACCAATAGTTTAGCTTATGGATCAAATAAACCTCCCCTTAATAGTCTTTAACATCTTAAAGGAAGTGTAAAATCTCATTCCCTAATCATCCATTATTGCTATAACATTGTAAGCTAATGCAAACAACACATCAACACTTCTAATAGCAACCATTCAACACCATGTGGCCTCCAATACTACAATTTTTGCCACAATCAGTATCCACACTTCATTTTCTTCAATCAAACATCACAACTCATAAAACAAATAGCAATAACTTCATGTATAATGATTCAACCAATAGTGAATAAATGAGTTCAACTACACCTTACCATCAACTATTCTATGCCTTAAAGCTTTAATTTAAGTTTCATAAAATCTACAAACCCTAGCATAAACCCTAAAGTCATGGGAGGTTCTTCCTTACCTTTTTAAAGACTTCCTCCAACAAATCCTTGCCTTTGACTTCTTTTACACCTTAATCCTACATATATAACATTATACCTCAACATCTACTTCAAATCTTCAAATCACATCAAAACTAAAGTTTTTAATCCTTACCTTAAACCCTTCTAATTGAAGATCCAAGGCTCGTATCTTGTTCTCCTTGAAAAATTATGCAAAACTCCTTGAAAACCTAGAGAAGAAAGCTGTTTCATGGAAGATTTGAGAGAAAATGGAAGAAAGTTGAGAAAGGCTCTCTCCTTTGGCTTGACGAATTTCATCATTTATAGGAAAATATTTCATTTATTTTCCAAAATTATGCAATTGGCCCAATTATTTTAATTGTATAACTCATAAGTCCTTATCTTTCATATAAGGGCATTTTGGTCATTTCACCGATAAATAACTATTACTTAATTATGCCATAATGCAATGAAACCTACTCATCCTTGACTTTTTCAATGCTATCCATAGCAAAATAACCATTTTGCCCCTAAGCCTCTCTATGGATAATTGATTCATACCGTTCCAAATGAATTGACTATTTTGCCCTTAGTTATTTTATGCTTTTTAACATAAAATTAACTCTAAAGGACTATTTTTTGAGTTAGGAACATACCTTTGATATTTGGGTATTACAAAAGGTTTACCACCATTTCTCAACTTCATCTCAAGTTCCATTTCTCAATACACATTAAACACTTCTCATACATGAATGTATCCAACAACCACAAATAGCTACTCATCTCAACTCAATTTCTCATCAAGCATACTACATACTTATACATGCATACATCTCTACTAAAGCTTATTCATCTCAACTTGGTTGGTTTACTTACCTTGGGAAAAAGTGACTTCTTAGCACTTTTCCTTTCCTTGTTGTCATGTTCCCTCTCTACAACTCAAAACAACAACAAGAACAATAACAACCAAATAAGACTTCACTATAACTATAAGAAAACTCACATCTAAAGCAGAATCCTTACCTTAGGATGCTTTAGATGATCTCTACCCAAAGCTCTCTAACTCCTTAGAAATCTTGGAAGATTGGATAGAAATTGAGAGAAAGTAGGCAATGGAAGAGCGGTGGAAATGAATGATAAAGTGTTTCTCTCACTTTAACTCTTTTTAGCTCAATTATAAGCATCATTTCCCATTTTTCCCTTGTCCTTCCTTGGAAATTCCATCTATGTCCTTTGATTCTTTACAAATACACCCCCACACTAACCTATTCTCCATGAAATTTCCTTACAATTTACTCCCCACTTTTCCTACTAATTAGGGGTAGAATGGTCATTGTCCCCAAAAGAATTCTCTAGAAAACTCAGAAACTTTTTATTAGGCTCGTCGCCGAGGTGAAGAACTTTCCATCGCCCCGACAAAACACAGAACCTACCCGTTGGGAGCTCCTCCTTGCCGCGGCGAAGCTTCTTTTTCGCCCCGGCGAAGATTGGATTTCCAAAATTCACCAACCAACTCAACATACAACTCATTTGAAGCTAAATCAATGAACTTTAAATAATACAGCAAATCTTAAGTACGTACCTCAAGTGGGATATTACCATTACCCATCAATCCACTGTAAAACGTTTGACTTGAGCCAAACTGGCAACCCATGTTGTGGACATTTCCTCATCAACTCCTTGTATCTCTCCCAAGCCTTGTACAATGACTTGGCATCATCTTGTAGAAATGTGATACATTTCTCAATTTCGCTGATTAGCTAGAGGAAAGAACTTGGTAAGGAATTCTGTGCTAGATCATTCCACGTTGTTATAGTCCCCGGTGCTATGCCATTAACCACCCCTTGGCTTTATCTCCCATGAGAATGGGAAACCGCAGCCTAATAGCACATCCAACACTCCATTCGAGTTGAAGGTGTCACAAATTTCCAGGAAATTTGCAATGTGCTGATTCGGATCTTCCTTCAATCACCGTTAATCTAACCAACTGCTGGATCATCTGATGATTGCCGGCTTGATCTTGAAGTTGCTTGCTTGAACAGTAGGTCTAGTAATACTTGACCCACTTCCATTCACTGTGCGAACTAAAAATTCCCTAGTGTCCTGTTTTCTGGTTCACCATTTCAGCAACTATTTCTTCTGCTTCAACAACTAATCCTCTCTTTCTCTTCTCTCTCTGTTACGTCGTTGAACGGTTTCTCTCAATCTCAGATCAACAAGAACCACTGATTGACGTCTCTTTCTTCGCATAAACTGCAAAGACAAAATTGAAAGAACGTGAGATACAAACCAACTGAAAAAAAATTAAAAACTCCAATCTAGCTAACTAAGACAGACTCAATGTTAACTAAAACAATTCCCGGCAACGACGCCAAAAACTTGATGCGTGTTCCCTACACATGCAATAGTAGCAATTATACTAATCGCACAAGTAATATAATGATGGTATCATTCCCACGAGGATTGTTAGCTAATCACTAAGTTTTCTACCGTTTTCAAGTTGGAGCAACCAAATCTTTTGGATATTGGGAGCAATTTAACCTATCTAAGACAAATTCACTAACTGCAAATTAATTAAGAATGCAAGATGTAAACATGGATAAAAATCAATTCAATTAAAACGGGTAGGGTTTGACTTCATTCGGATTTTATGGTTGAACCTAAAATTTTACTAAATTCTATTCATACGCAATGGTTGTAAATTGAACTCACTAAGGTGTTACATCACCTCTCGGGCTATGTTTTCCTATTCTTCTTATTAACCTTCCGCACCCAACAATTTGAAGGTTAACAATTTAAGCAAGAGAATCCTACAATGATTTCATTGATTCTTGCATCTATCTCTAGCATCCAATACTACAATGGTGATTACCCAAGAAACCTAACATGATTCATTTCTCAATCTCATCCACGTCTTCATATAAAAGCATTAAAACTCAGAGTAAACACACCAAAGCATACTCATATGAAAATAAAACAATCAAACACTTAACCCATTAAAATCCAAATTACAATCAAAACCTTAACCCAAAATGGGTTAGTTCATAGCTAGATCAACAATACGAAAATGAAAAACGAGACTATCAAGTTTAGCATAATGAAAAATGAGATAAAGATAAGAGATCTCCCAAAAGATGAATCCCTCAGTTAGAATCGAATCTTCACCCTTGTTACAACTCAAAATCACTCAAAACTCAGCCAAAAAAATGTAAAAGCTACTTAACCTAAAAAACAAACGAAGCCCTGGAAAAAGGCTAGTGTTTTTTTTAGACCTTCCCCCATTACCCAGCAAAAACACGCACAAAGTAAAACTGTGCGTTTAACAAAACTGAAAATAATGACCTTCGCCGCGGCGAAGAGAGAATCAGACATGCTCGTCTCTGGCCTACTTCGCCGCACGACGTACAAATCTTCGCCGTAGCGAAGCTTCTTGACAAGTTCTGAAATTTACAGAACTGCCACTCTACTTGCTTCTTCGCTTGATTCTCTGATTCTTGGTGCTCTCTCTTTGGAACAGACCTCATCGTGTTTTATCCTGCTTCAGAACTCTCCTATCTTCTGAGATCCGCTAACTTCTGAGTCAAAAACTTCCAATTTTGTCCTTATTTGCTCAAAATTCCCATTTTAACCGGAAACACAAAATGTCAAGAATTAAGAAACAATTCAGGTAAAAATGCACTGGAAAGTACCTGAAATCCGATAAAAAAGTCTAATGAAAACTGTATAATCCACAGATTATCGTGAGCGTATTCTGAAATTCTTTCTGGGTACAATCCTCATCCACATGCACTTCTAGTGGACTGTACAATTCTCTTTTCTACTCTAAGGCCGCTCGTTGATGGTGGCGTGCATATGGGAACCTTCTGCATCTTTGTCGCCACAAGCTAATGCAGCGAATGCTCACAGGTTCCCCATCATAACAGCCCTCTGAAAACATGCTTTATAAATCTGAAAAATAACTAGCTAGACATTTTCCAATAATTTTAAAATTTCTGAAATACATGCTATGCTATGTCATGTATTTATATGCTATCTATGCATGATCCCAAAATACGTGTCTGACTCTGGCATGTATTCTATTAATTCTAAGGCTTTTATTTCTGTATTTTTCTGGAAAGCCCAAAGTTCTATTCTAGTAACACACTTAACTTAAACGTTTTCTATTTTATTCTTTATTTCTGAATTCTATGCATCGTGTGTACATACGCGATTCTATAATTTCTACATAATTATTAATTCTTCAATTCTATCATGATATGTAAAATGTACATGTACACAATTACAGTATCTCTCACAAATTCTACTATTTTATAATTCTATTAATGAGATATTAAAATGGCACAATTTAACTAGGGAATGAATTCTACATTTTGGGCAATCAAATTTCTTCTATAAAAATCTATGCCACAACTTAGGTATTAAGTCTACTAACTTGCCCAATTATGCTACTAGATTTTCTCAAATTTATATATATATCACATAACCATGTCATTAAACTACTCTCTAATATTTTCTAATGTTACAAACATGACTTGTACAACTTTCTAAATACAAATTTTAATGCAATAAATTTGCATTCTCTTAACATGACCATCAACTTCAATTATTATACATGCCCTTCTTTGTTCTTTTTATTTTGGCAACATTCTATACATTAATCTATATTGCCATATTAATCATTGTAAATACAATCTAACATATGGCACAACATATATACTTTGGCTAAATTCTGATTTCCTTCTAATATTCTTAACTAGACTTTTGGCCAATACAAAATATTCTCAAGATCTTCTAGCACAATTCTATGGCTTGTAATATATAATAAGACATGAAAACTATACTCATACCAATCAATTTCTAAAATGGTCATGTATTTAATACATAAACCAAACTTCTATTTCTTTGATGTTTCCTTTGATATCTATACTTGGGAAAGCTTTTCTATTCTTTATACAATAAAATCACTTATTACATATTGTTTATAACTAATCTGAAAACAACAATATACTCATTTGGCCAAGCCATTATTTGGATTATCTTTCTAATTTTAAGCATACAAGCTTGACAATTTATTGTGGCATATTGTAATATTATAATATAATCACTCATTTGTTAGTATCATCAATACTACACTATTGCAACAATTTAATATGCAATTCCTACCATCACTTTTCTAAAGTCATAAGTTTCAAAACTCATAATTCAATGACTACATACAATATGCCATTCAAACTAATGCTAAAAGTTCAAGCAACTTGAATCATGCACTTAAGGCCATTCAATTCATTGAACTAACATAACCAAGTGTTATTCTAAATTTTGGCATAACAAAATGTGTTGGAGTAGGTGCCCTAGAGCCAATCTATTACTGTAAAAATTGACTCTGTAATATATATTTATTTATCAATAAAAGGCGTATTCTTCTATATCGTGTAAATCATAGTTATATGTAATGATATATATCCTTAGGATGGTATAACTGTGATGAGGGTCTCAAGTGTTTCAAATCTTGATAGTGAGAACCCTATGATCACATATGGTGGTCATTCTAGAAACGTTCGTTGCCCCAGTATTATTCTGACCAAAGACATAGATAATACGGTAAGACTATCATAGTGTTGAAAGACCTTGTCAAAAGGCAGTGACTAATCTCACTTGTCAAAGTTGTTTATCGACAACCTGGTGCAATACATGGGTGCTTACTTGTAACGCCCCACTTGAGGTACGTAGCTAATTTATGTTGCATTGTTTGAATGTTTATTGTTTTGCTTTCAATTGAGTTTGTATATTGTTATTTTTGGTTGGTTGGCCCTTGGTTGAAATTATGTGTTGGTTTGGTTGAGTGTTTGCCCTAAATTTGGTGAAGTCTTGCAGAATTTTGGAAGTGCAGACTTCGCCACGGCGAAGAAGGAGTGTCACCGCGGCGATGTAGCCCCTATATTTCTTCGCCGCGGTGAAGCTCCTGTAGAAAAGTTGGGTGAAGTTTCTAGAGAATTTTCCATAGGGCCAAAGTGACCATTCTACCCCTAATTAGCAGGAAAAGTGGGGAGTAAAGTGCAAGAAAATTTCATGGAGAATGTGTTGGAGTTGGGGTGTGAGTGTAAGGAATTAAAGGGCAAAGTTGGAATTTCTAAGAAAGAGCAATGGCAAAAATGGGAGAGAGTGGTTATAATATGAGTTAATAAGGGTTAAGACTTAGCAAACCCTTCATTCCTCTACTTCCACCGCCATTCCCATTCACCACTTCCTCTCAACTTTTCATTCAAATCTTTCAAGGGTTTTAGAGGGCTTTTGAGTAGTTTTTGGTAGAAAGTTACTCTAAGGCATCCTAAGGTAAGGATTCTTGCTTTAGATGTGAAGTTTTGCTTATATATATATTGAAGTCTTATGGTAGTATTGTTTAAAGTTGTAGAGAAGAGACAAGCTACCAAAGGAAAGGAGAAGTGCTAGTAAAATCTCTCCATCACAAGGTAAGTAAATCTAACCCAAGTTGAGGTTTAAGAAATCTTTTGAGTAGAGATTTCTTTATGCATGTATGTATTATGCTTGTTGAGAGATTGAGATGTTATGAGTATTTATCTATGTTGTTATTGAATATACTTGAGTTATGGGAAGTGTTGAGATTGCATGATGATGAGTTGAGTTTGATTGAAGTTGGAAGAGTTTTGTATGAATCTTTATGGGAGTGTTTTCCTTGACAAGAATTTATAGTATATGAGGGAGTTTTCTCCCATTTTGGATGGTTAAAGAAAAGAGTAGAGTTATAGATAAAGTAGAGTTTTTCTATGCACATGAGTTGTTTAATGAAATGTCTAAGAGAAGTATAAGTAAGAGTAGAGAACCTTAATTATTGCTACATGGCATCATTGCATTTCATGAGTGCATTAATGAGCATGAACCATCCATATGTATTAATTGTGCATTAAGAAATAGCTTAAGAAAGAATAGAGAATTTTGAGAAAAAGCTACTTTAAGAGTAAAGAGAATGAGAACACTCTAAGAGTAAAGAGAAAGAGAGATTTAGCACTAGAGAATAAAAGAGAGAGTAGTGCTAAATAAGAGAATAGAGTAGGTTGTGCGATGGGGAACCCGTGAGTGATGAATGAAGTCACGCAGAGTGGAACATCGGATTCCAACCGTGCCTCTGGTTAGATGGGGCCGTGATATTCTGAGAGAGAAAGAATACACTCATATGGCCAAGAGTTCCGAATTCATATATAACTGAGTCCAATCGGCAGAGAATGAGTAGAAGTCATGAAGAGTGGGTTGGTGCTTCGTGAACTCCACCCGGCTGTGCCTCCGGTAAGATGAGGCCGTGACATTCAAGTGAGAGAGAATGAGCAAACATGAGAGAGAATAAAGAGAGAGAATGAGTAGGGTCACGAAGAGTGGGATGAGTACCCAGCCGTACCTCCGGTAAGATGAGGTCGTGACCTACAACAGAAAGTTAATAGAAAAGAGTTATGAAAAACAGAAACAGAAACAGAAAATAAATGACATAAGAAGAGTGTAAGGAAAGAATTAAGAGAAAGAGTTATGGGGACAGATGAGTAGAGGATTTACATACTGAGCATTATTTTGTACTCGCCCCGTTGTTTTCTTTGTGTTTGCAGGATCTAGGTGAGGACGCAGTCGGATTGACGTCAGCAAGCGAAGAGAAATAACTACACTGTCCACCACATTTTTGATGACTTTTGTCTAAGATACTTAACTCTGTATAAAGAATGTATATATTTAATAAAAGAAAAATTTGGGCCCAACTACTTTTGCTAATGTATATGTATTTTATTATATATATTTCTATAAGTATTCTAGTATAAAGGAGGTATTACATTGCTAGAGGCAAGTTCACTGGACAGACCCACCAGAGGATTCCATATGGATGGTATCCCCTATGTCTATTGAAAAAATCCTCTAACGGATGGTGGTGCATGTGACCTTTAAACTTGAGATCATCGGAGTGCCTTGTGCACCAATTGGTGAAGTTTGACACTAACCCAACGTAGTTCTATTAAGAGCTATCAATATGGTAGTGATTTGCTACATTGAGAAGTGTATCGAGACTATGGTGGATCGACAAAGGATTCATCACTCTTGGGTATAGGAGAAGTTATCTCACTAGGTAATTAAGTAAATGACAATGACACTAAATCTGTGGCCATAGTGGGATTGAGTTGATGCTCAATCCAAATTATTATTTCTGTCATTGGTCCATTAACTGAATACAAACATATCAAGGATATCTGAGGTTGACATTATTTTTGTACCTTAGTCTCAATGATATAGCAGATGATGAAAGGATTTGATTGCACAGTAACCATACGGTTGACATGCTGCGGTTTCGCTGAATTCAAATCTATCGGGTGGCCATGATAGCTTGCTAGGGGCCAATCTTGGTCTGTATGTAGTGAGACGATTAATTGGTGTTAATCATGACACTACACACTGCCAATATGATGAGGAGCCTATAGATCTGCTTGGGATTTTTTTTTTTTTTCACTAGTTTTGGGGGGTTTTTAATTAGACTGGTTTTGAGGTGTTTAAAAACCATTACTTGCCAGATTTTTTATGGACTGGTTTTGACTGGTTTAAAAACCCCCCAAAACCAGTGTAGTGCATTTTTTAGGGGTTTATAAAACACCCCAAATCGGGGTGTTTTGGCTGGTTTAAAAATTTTATCCCAAAAAAACCCCCTTTCTACTATTAATAGTCCCTTTGCTACTAAAAAAAAAGTCACAGAATAGAGGAGCCAGTCAATCTCTTCGTTTGATTCTTCCTTGTCCAGCTTCTTTAATTCTCTCAACAAGGTTTGTTTCTCTCTCTCTCTCTCTCTCTCTCATTTTTTGTTTGGGTTTACCATGTCATGCTTAAATGAGGGAAGGATCCTTTGTTCTTCTTAATTGATTTGCCCTAGATTTGTAATAGGTTGTTCTATTAATCACATTTGAGATGAATTGCCGCTTGTTTGAAAGGTTATACTTCTTTTTAACTCGTATTACTTCATTCAATCTTCAACTTTTAGATGACTGTTACAATGCTTTTGAATCTTTTTATTTATAGAATAATACGTTAGAGTCAAATCATAAATCAGGCTCTTTTTTTTTTTTTTTTTCAGTTTGTTTTGTGAGAGCATGTGTGAGACTAAAACCCTTTTATTATTTGAGTTCTCTTTTTTGCATGCTTGTGCTGGCTCTAGCTGATATAAGTTGCCAATTAATCACATTTTTATTTAAAAATACTACACCAGATGCTAATCCAAGTTGATGATGACGAAACGTTTATGGAGAGAAACCCCTAAGCCTTCTACCATTTTCTATAATGCAATATGCTTCCAGTTAAGACAAGAACAAAAAGCCAAAGCTCCATTTACATTGAAACAATGATGTCCCTTTTAATAGACCCACAATTTCCAAAACCAACATTTTTTAAGGTTGTATTTCAGTTGGTTACACAATTAATTATTGATATTTTGCACCTTTTGCTAGCCTTTTGTTATGGGCATATATGTAGATTTATCATTTTTAAAAACTGTCAGAACCGCTAGAAAATAAACTCCCAAGCACAGGTTAGGTGTTTTAAAAACCGCTACTAAAAACCCCTCAAAACCGGTACGGTGGTTTACCCTCAAAACCACTATGATGGTTTACTCTCATAACCACTACCATAAAACTCCCAAATAAACCTTACGGGTCACATACTTAGAAGATAATTTAAGAATCAATTTGTGAGAAGGGTATTTTTGTCTTTCAGGACGAAAGGGTATTTTGGTAATCTCACAATGCAATTAAATTTGCTGAAGTTGTTGCCTGTATTTAATTTTCATATTAAAATTAAATTAGTGAGATTATATTTAAATATATCTATGTATATTTTTAAATGAATTATTATTTTTAATTAAATGATAATATATTAATTGATTTTAATTATAATAATAATTAATTAATTAAAATACCATAAAGGGTGTGTTTGGTTGCAAGGGTGAACTAGGGTTGGAGCCCATGGCTATTCCTAAGTGGAATAGGCTTTTAATTGTTGCACTATATAAGTGCAACTTAAAATTGAGACAATGAGATTTATTCAATAATAAAAAACCCTAGCCGCCTTATCTCTCTCTCTCTCACATTACACTCTTGTGTGAAGAAGAAAATTTTTCTTGTTCTTCTTTCTTTATTCTTGAAGCCCTTGATTGTTCTAGCAAAATAATCAAGGGTTCTATGGATTATCTTCGTGTGGACTTCCGTGAGTGTGATCCTACATTGGATTGATTAGCAAAGAATCACATGAACAGTGTCTGTGCACAAGTGCAAACGTTCTACCAAGGGTTGCTGCCAACTATTCAAGCCATGATTGATGCTGCAATTGGGGGAGCCTTGAACAATAAAACACTAGAGGAAGCATACAATCTGATTGAAGTGATGGCGAACAATAACTATATGAGGACTTCATAGAGAACTTCAACAAGGAAATCAGTCGGAGTACACGAAGTTGACAGTTACACCGCATTGGCTGCTCAAGTTTCAAACATCCAGAAGTAATTAGGTAATGTGTTAAAAATAAATGCAATTGAATCCTCTTCTCTAACATGTGACCTTTGTGCAGGAAATCATTCATCCAAGGATTGTCAAGAAGGGAACCCGTTTGCTCAACCTTAACAAGCCAATTACGACAATAATTTCCAAAGGGGGCAAGGGAATCCATATTCCAACACATACAATCCAGCATGGAGGAAACACCCAAACTTTTCATGGAGCAACAGCAATGAGCAAAAACAACCTCCTATTTTTCAAACTCAAGAGCCAAAATCTAACTTAGAGAATGTTCTTACCAAGTTCATTGAAGAGACAAGCAAGATGTTTAAGAAGACTGACATCCTTGTTCAAAATCAATTAGCCTGCATTAGGAACCTTGAGACTCAAATTGGGCAAATTCAAAACATATTAGCGAGAAGAGTTCAAGGAGTTTTGCCTAGCGATACAGAGAAAAATCCCAAAGAAAAAGCGCATGCAATCACCTTGAGGAGTGGACGAATTTTGGAGATCTCAGAGGGTGAAAAACAGGAGCAAGAACAAGAGAAAGATTTGAAGGAAGAGCAGAAGAACGATCGTCATGGTGATGACATTTATCTCCGTAGCGATCATGAAAATTTGGAAAAGCTCGTCAGCAGGAAGGACGATCGTTGCGGCGGTGATAATGGTACCGCGGCGAGTGTGAATCTGCTCCCAAATTGTCAGAATTTCCAACGTGTCATCGCGGCGATGAATCTGGTGGCCGTGGCGAGTGTGCATCTGAGCAGAAACTTTCTTCGAGCCAGGCAAAACTTTTGTACCCACAACGATTGAAGAATCAGAAGCTTGATAAGCAATTCGGTAAGTTTATTGACATGTTTCCAAGTTTACATATTAATATCCCTTTTGTTGATATGCTAGAACATATGCCAAAATATGCAAAGTTTTTGAAGGAGATCCTCACGCACAAGAGAAAATTCAAGGAACACGAGAAAGTTCTATTAACGGAGGAATGCAGCGCATTGATTCAAAAGAAACTACCACCTAAACTACGAGATCTAGGGAGTTTTACTATCCTTTGTATTATTGGTAATTGTTATTTTAATAAAGTTTTATGTGATCTAGGGGCAAGTATAAATTTAATGTCGTTTTCCATTTACAGGAAACTTGGATTAGGAGAAGTGAAGCCGGCCACCGTATCTCTCCAATTAGCTGATTGATCAACAACATATCTTAGGGGGGTGGTCGAAGACGTCTTGATTAAGGTAGACAAACTGATTTTTCCAGTAGATTTCATAGTGTTAGACATGGAGGAAGATAGGGAAATACCTTTAATTTTAGGATGACCTTTTCTAGCCACGGGTAGAACATTGATAGATGTCCACCAAGGGAAATTAATATTAAGGGTAGAAGATGAGCAAGTAGAATTTGATGTTTTTGAATCTATGAAGCGTCCATCTGACTTAGACACATGTTTTAAGATTAATGTTCTTGACACAATAGTGGAGTAGAATTTTGAAGAGAGCTACCCCATTTCCCCCTTAGAGAATTGTTTGATGAATTCTAGAGATCGTGAGGGTGAAGTTCATAGTGAAGAGATAAGAGAGTGTTTAAGGTACTTAAATGCTCTACCACCCTTGGTTCGTCCTAAAGCTAAATCAATCAGAGAAATTGGAGTCATGATGTCTCAGTCCACTTCGCCAATCACGAAGCCACCTACATTAGAGCTCAAGCAACTATCATCTCATTTAAGGTATGCATTTTTAGAAGAGGATAATTTTTTTCCAGTCATTATTAATGCTTCTTTGAATGTTGTATAGGAAGAAAAGTTGTTGCTCATTTTGAGGAAATACAAGAAGGCCATTGGATGCACAATTGCGGATATAAAAGGTATTAGTCCTTCAATTTGCACGCACAAGATCTTAATGGAGGAAAGTGGTGTGCTATCGTAGGCACCCAAAATTAAAACCCTAAAAATCCACATAGTAGTATGAGTAGGGATCGTTCCCACGGAGAGTGTCTAGCCGAGTTTTATGTTACGTGAACCAGTATGGGGGGGAATTCGAGTAAAAACAAAAACAATTTCAGGAAAAGAAATTCAACCTAAATTACTGAAATCAATCAAAATAACGAAACTTGGTCTAAGCCAACATCCACCATCGGAATCTTACAATTGATCATTGATGCAAAAACAAATCAATTTTTACTCTAAGTATTCACTGTTGGAACTATTTCCTATCTCTCCTTAGTTGTAATTAATTAGGAAACAAGCGATCTAAATAATCTTACTACTAAACAACCCTAGAAAAGCACTAAAGATTTAATCTAGTGGCAGCCTTAAGAACTAGAGAGATTGATGAAGCTAAACAACACAAACTCAGGCAATTGTATTTAATTTAGTTGAATGTTCTTCTTAAGACTTAATAATTCCTGACACAACAAATTTTTAAACCCTAATTGCTTCACAAGTTTAAGGGATCAAACAATTACGGATTTGATATCTAACTTAGTAGTAGATTGCAACAAATAATAAACTAGTATGCATCCTAGTAATTAAATGCAACAGTCATGACAATATGCATAGAAGAACATCCAATACTAAAAACATAAATTGAACACTAAAAACAGATAGATCTCACAGTTTTATTGATTCCGAGGTCTCCGTTTCCTTCGACCAAGTTATGAAAATTTAGCCGCTCATGGCTATGAAAAACTCAAAAGAAAATAAATTCCAGAAGAGAGAAAGAGAGGCGTGTGTGATATCCAATCTAATCTCTCTCTTCTCTTAAAGATATCTAATTCAAGTATTTGAATTCTACTAAATCTCCTCAAAATATTCTAATATCCTAAAATAACATCTATCCTAATCTGATTCTAATTAATTGAAAATAAAATAAAGTCCTAAAATAAAATAGGAAAGTGGTGTGTCTAGCTGTAACTTGCGTGCAATAGGTCTTCAAATCTTCTAATAATAAACTGCCTAATTGACTTGCATGATAGGGTAGCATGTTCCAGAACGTCACTAGTGCAGGTGTGTCAACTTCAAGCCCGATTACAACCTTGATGCAATGAGTATCTCTCCAAACTTAAAACAAGAAAGTTGTAGATATATTTCTTAGGGTTCCGGAGAATTTTGAATCATCTAAATCGGAGCTCAGATGAGAGAGTTATGCCCGGATTACGAAGCGATGTCAAAACTGTCCGAATTCACCTAATTAGTTCTGTTTTGCATTTAACGCCTCCATTTGCATCCTAAATCAAAATAGAATAATAATGAGTACATTTAGGCAACAAATAAGTATAAAAGACTAGACATTAAGGGGGGTAAATATGACATTTTGCATTCTCATCAAATTCCCCCACACTTAGCTATTGCACGTCCTCAGGCAAACTAATTCAAACAAACACTACACTCGAATCATATCAAGAACACCATCATCTCAAGTCATATCAAGAACACCATCATGATGCATAAGCAACAATATTTAATCCATGCATATTCATACCTAACTTAGGCAGCAACAAAATAAAATAAAGTAGAGTTAATGAAATTCATCTTTTCATCATTTTCCACAATTACTCTCAATCAGTCAATGCAAACAAGGAAACTAATCACAACCAATTTATGTACAACTCCCCTCTCAACTTTTCCTCAACTGTTTCTCTTTACTACTACAAACTGGGTAGCAAACTAAGGATCTATTTTTTTTTTTCTTTCTGTTTTGAAAAAGAATGAGTGCATTTTATGCTCCATCTCATTTCATGGTTGTGTTTATGAGTGAGTGCGTTTTATGCTCCATCTCGACTCACCACATACCTTTCTTTCTTTTTCCTATTTGCTTAAACCCAAATTTAGGACTAGCTTAAGAGAAACAATTTTTTTTTTCTTTTAAGGGTTGTTATACACTCCTCAATCATGCTTCGTCACCAAATTCACACAATTTATCAAGACATATCGTTTCAAACTACAAAAATTCAAATTTGATTGACTCTATTTTATGAAATATTGCTAACATTCTCAGTCAAGGAATTGCTCAACAACAAAGTCAAGTTACTATTTCATGCATCACTAGACGTTCAAAGACATGACTTAAAGCATAAACCTTCCTAAAAACAAAAAACTATTTGTTTTTTTTTTTTTAACAACCTAAAACACAACCTAAATCCCCTCCCCCACACTTAAAATTGACATTGTCCCCAATGTAAGATGAAATGCAAAGAAAAGGCAAAAATAACCAAAATTTAAAATGCAAGAATAAGAAAACAAACTCCCCTTGGGTTGCCTCCCAAGTAGCGCCTTTGTTTATTACCGTTGGCTCGACTCAAGGCTTTTCTTCTTGCGATGCACTGAGTTTACTTAAGATGATCACTGGTAAAGTTCCTCCGTCTCCAAGGAACACGTTCTTGTCAGTAAACAGTCCCGTATACGCAGCGGAAACAAAAGAAATTAATATAACAGGATCGTTTACATGAGCCAAGATCAAGGGTATAATTTTACAATCTTATCATAATAAGAATCTGCAGAAATATTCAATATGAGTTAAAAGAAACAAACGCACGTTTGGAGGCTCCACCACGATTGTCTTTGAACGTTTTGCTACCGATCCAAGTGTAGGATCGAACCCACGTAGTCCACACGAAGACAATCTCAAAAGAACCAAAGAGGTATTTGCTAGATCCTATTTGGCTTCAAGATTAAGAAGAAAAGAAATCAAATTGAATTGATTTAGGCCAAAGAAAGGTTTCTGCCATGGGAGTGTAAAATGGGGGCTGTGTGTTTTTGTTTTCAAAGAAAAATCTGCATAATTTAATTAACACACTTTTCTTTTTATAGTAAAAACAACTTGCCTTAATCCTATACGGAATAGGCTTGGGCTTCAACCCAAATGCCTCATGTTGCCAAACACTCCCAATTTGATTTATTTTATTTTCCCTCATTATCTCAATTAAAATCAATTAATATATATTTTAAATATATATTAACATTTAACAATAATGATAATATATTTAAATATGTGCGAACACACATTTAAACGTAATTTCACTTATTTAATTTTTCTAACAAATTAAATAAAGGCTACGACCTCAGCAAATTTAATTGCCCTGTAAAATTACCAAATACCCTTTCACCCTTCTTTCTTCTTGGATCTTAATTGTCTTCTATGTGTGTGACCCATAGGCTCCTCATCATATCGGCAGTGTATAGTAGCGCATTAACACCATTAATCATCTCACTAATACACAGACCAAATTGGCTCCTAGCAAGGCATCATGGCCACCCATAGATTCAGATTCAGTAAAGTACTACCTGTCAATGATATGGTTACCGTGCAATTCGATCCTTTCATCATACGTTATCTCGACGAGACAAGGCATAGAAATAGTGTCAACCTTCAGTTACTCTCGATATATTTTATTCTTTTCTGGATCAATGACCCATATTTAAACTGGATAAAGCAACAACTCAATCCTGTTGTGGCCACAGTTTTAGTGTCATTGCCATATACTGAATTGCACGTGAGATAACTCTCTCCCATACCCAGGAGTGATGAATCCTCTGTCAATCCACCATAGTCTTAATACACTCCTTGATGCAGCAATCACCACTGTATTGACAGCTCTGAAAAGAACTGCGTTAGGCTAGTGTCAAACTACACCAATCAGTGCACAGGGCATTTCGGTGATCTCAAGTCTAAGGATCACATGCACCACCATTCGTTAGAGGATTTGTTCATAGACACTGGGGTTACCATCGATATGAAATCCTCTGGTGGGTCAGTCCAGTGAACTTGCTGCGGTTTAATCGCCTACAGCAAGCACCCATGTGTTTGTACACAGTTGTCACCAAAAACCTTGACAATGAGATCGTCATTGCCCTTTTGACAGGGTCGTTCAACACTATGATAGCCTTACCGTATTATCTGTGCCCTTCCTTCAGAATAATATTGGGGCTACACGTTTCTAGAATGGCACCATATGTGCTCATAGGGTTCTCTCTATCAAGATTTGAAACACTTGATACCCTCGTCACGGTTCTATCATTCTAAGGACATAATCATACATATTGCAATATATATGATTTACGCGATATAGAATAAATGCCTTTTATTATTAATGAACATTATTACAAAGAGTCAATTCTACAATAATTGTTGGCTCTAGCATCTACTCTAACAATCTCCCACTTGCACTATTGCCAATCATTCATGTATTTAATACCAAATGATCTAAAGTGCTTGTCATGCTTCTGTTGCGACGAGCTTTGTTAGTGGATCTGCGAGATTGTCGTCAGTATGCACTTTACTAATCTGCACGTCTTTCCTCTCAACTATCTCTTTGATGAGATGGAATTGTCTGAGTATGTGTCTGGATTTCTGATGGGACCGTGGTTCCCTGGCTTGAGCAATTGCATCATTGTTGTCACAATAGATGTCTATAGGATCAACAATCGTAGGAACCACACCAAGTTCGGTAATGAAGTTCTTAATCCAGACTACCTCTTTGGCTGCATCCGACAATGCAATATACTTAGCCTCCATTGTAGAATCTGCTACAGTGCTTGCTTGGAGTTCCAATTCACTGCACCCCCTTAGACAAATACAAACCCTGATTGCGATCGATAATCATCTTTGTCCATTTGGAAACTAACATCACTGTATCCTCTTACCGTGAGCTCATCTTCCCTCCTAAAACCAAGACATATCCTTAGTCCTCTTCAGGTACTTAGAATATTCTTGACAGCCATCTAGTGACGCTCACCTGGATCCGTTGATATCCTACAATGTGCTCAAAGCATAGAGACATCATCCGAGTACATAGCATGGTATACATGATTGATCCAATTGCTGATGCTATTGGATCCTTATCATCCTATCTCTCTCATCTTGTGTTTTAGGACACAATTCCTTAGAGAGATAAACACCATGTGACATCAGAAGAAATCCTCTTGGATTCTTCCAACTGAATCTTTTCAGTACTTTGTCAATATATGTACTCTGACTTAGGCCAAGCAACCTACCGATCTATCACGATAAATCTTTATACCAAGGAGGTAGCTGCTTCCCCTAAGTCCTTCATGGAGAAACACTTGGATAACCAAGTCTTTACCGACTACATTTGGTATATCATCTCGATCAGAAGTATGTCATCGACATACAACACTAGGAATGCTACTCTGCGTTCCCACTCACTTTCTTGAAAAACAGGTCTCATCTTCATTCTTGATAAAACTAATTCTTTTACGGCTTCATCAAAACGAATGTTCCAGCTCTTGAAGCTTGCTTGATGTCCATAAATGGATCTCTCTAACTTGCATACCTTATTGGTTCGACTATCAAGAACGAAACCACAGGTTGTGTCATGTACACATCCTCCTCAAGGTTTCCGTTCAGGAAAGCAGTTTTGACATCCATTTTCCAAAGCTCATAGTCATGAATGCACAATTGCAAGCATCATTCGGATGGATTTAATCATGGCAACCGGCGAAAAGTTTTCTTCATAGACAATGCCATGAATTTGTTTGAAACCTTTGGCAACCAGCCGTGCTTTATAAGTATGCACGTTGCCATCCATGTCAGTCTCTTCTTGAAGACCCTTTACACCTATGGTTTTACCCCTTCAGGTGGTTCCACCAAAGACCACACTTGGTTCTGGTACATGGAGTCCATCTCAAATTTCATGGCTTCAAGCCATTTAACGAATCTGGATCCGATATAGCGTCTTCGTAGGTTTTGGGTTCATCGTCTTGGTAGACCAGTACATCACCATGTTGAATCACGAGATAACCGTATCTCTCGGCTCATGTCGTACTCTCTCAATCTACGTAGCTCTTGTGCTACTTGAGGTGGTTCACTTTGATCCACAAATTATGGAGTAACCTCCTCATGATGCTCAACCACTTCCTGTGGCACATCATCCCGTCCTTCATCTAGTATATTTGTGGTTCTAGAACTTCATCGAGTTCTACTTTTCTCCCACTAGTACTTCTTAGAAAATATTCCTTTTCTAGGAAGACACCAATCGAGTAACAAAATTTTGCGCTCTTCTGGGTGGTAGAAATAGTATCCTTTGGTCTCCTTTGGATACCCTACAAATATACATTTACAGGATTCTGGGCTCAGCTTGTTCGAAGTCAATTTCTTCACATAAGCTTCACAACCCAAATCCTTAGATAAGACAAGTTAGGCTTTCACCCACTCCTAGCTCATATGGAGTCTTATCTACAGACTTTGACGGCACAAGGTTCAAAATGTGAGTCACAGTCTCTAGGCATAACCCCAGAACATAACAGGTAAATCACTAAAACTCCATAGACCTAACCATGTCAGTAAGGTCCTATTCCTCCTTTCTGACACTCCATTGTGTTGGGTGTATAAGGAGGGGTGAGTTGTGATACCTCCCACATTCCTTCAGGTACTCTGAAAACCCTAAGCTTAGTATTCACCTCCTCGATCCGATTAAGAGCTTTAATACTTTTGCCCAACATTCTGTACTTCATTTCTAAATTCCTTGAATTTATCAAGGCTTCAGATTTATGTCTCAAAGGTAGACATAACCATATCTACTGAAATCATCAGTAATGTGATGAAGTATGAATCCACCTCTGGCTTCAACTGTTAGTGGACCACATACTCACTATGGATGATGCCTAACAACTTATAGCCCTTTCACCTTGTCCTGTGAAAGGAACTTGGTCATCTTGCCTAGCAAGCATGACTCGCATACCTCAAATGACTGAAATCAAAGGGTCCAAAACTCCATCCCTTTGAAGTTTTACAATGCGGTCTTATTAACATGACACAATCTACAATGCCAGAGATATGTCTGGTTTTGATCGCTATGTTTAGCTCTCTTGGTTTCATATTGAGATATCATTATTGTTTAATCAAGAACATATAATCCATTATACCTTGCAATTCCAAATAGAATACCATTCAAACTAAAGCACAACAATCCATTAGATATCTCAAAATGATACCCCATATTATCCAAAAGGATACTAAAATAATATTTCTAAAATAGAAGGTACATGATAACAGTTATGTAGTTCCAACAATAAGCCCGTAGGCAAAGATAAACATAAGTCCCTATAGCCAATGCAGCCACATGTCTCCATTTCCAACTCGTAGGTCCACCTCTCCCTTGGCGAGCACTCTACTCTGCCTTAGTCCCTGCCATCAGTACAAATGTGAGTACCATATCCTGTGTCAATGACCCAGATGTTAGGGAGAGAAGTTAATCTCAATCATAAAAATAGCTGAAGTCGTAGCCTCTGACTTCTTCTTGCTTGCGAGGAAAGCCTTGCAGTGTTTCCTCCAGTGGCTAGGCTTGCCACAAAAGAAGCAGACTACCTTACCCTTCCCTATGCCACTCTCAGGCCCAAGAGCAACCTGTCCTTTGGGCTTGGGCTTGGGTTTGGCCTTGGCCTTGGCCTTACCCTTGTCGTAACCCTTTGGTTTACTGGCAGCAACCAGCAGAACAAGCTTGGACTTTTTCAAGTCCTGCTCTGCAGTCCTAAGCATGGTCAGTTCTGACAGGGTGTTTCTCCATCGTGTTCATATTGAAAATTCATTATGAACGGAGCATAAAGTTAGGCAAGATTGCAGAATAAATCCATTTATAATTCTGCATCCAAGCCACATCCCAAAGTCTCAAGCCTCTCTATATGCTCAATCATCTTGAGCACATGAGGCCAACTTGGGTTCCCTCAGTCAGATGACTCCCAAATAGTGCTTTCGACGCCTTGTACCTCTCATGTCGAGCATTTGTTTCGTAAAGCTCCTTGAGATGTAGATAATGAAGAAGCATCCATATTCTCATGCTGCTTTTGTAGCATAGTGTCATCGATGCTAACATCAAGCATTGAATGCTATCAGCATCATCAGGGAACTTTTGATAGTATCCTAAACTTCCTCAGGATACTCCTGAGTGGCATCAGGATCAGGCTCAGCCATGTATGGCTTTTCAAGGATATACAATTTCTTTTCTAACTTGAGTATATCCGAAGATTACGATACCATTCTAAGAAATTGGATCCATCCAACCTGTTTTCTTTCTCGATTATCGGTCGCAGGTTCATAATGCTCATTTTAGTGAATCTACAATTGCAGAAAAGATAAAGTTTTTATAAAGTTCATTATTATTTAATATGGCTTTTATTAAATGATGCTCCCACATTTTACTCAAGCCAATAGGCCTCACTATTAACTCGGAACCAGTCGTTGGCTTTCCTATGGACCGAGATCCCATCCTGCCCATTTCAAACCTTCGCTTTGGCGAACAAGCCAAATGAGTTGATTAGGTAGGCTAACAACTTAATCCACACCAGTTGATAGCTCCCACTATCACCTCAAATGTGAAAGCCAACAAGCCAATCACACATCCAATGGCTCCAACCATTGTCCTCAAGTGTTATTCTCAGTATCAATAGAGTGGACACTACATGTCACTATGTACACATAATATGTGTACTACTCTACTAGCCTATGACGCGTTTATCAACCTTCGCTTTGGCGACAAGCAAACCGTCATTTTAGTAAACCCATCACCATTAAGGAAAACTCCAATGTTTTTTAACCTCCCACTGGTAAAGTGTACCCTTCGCTTTGGCAAACAAGGTTTCGACGAATAGTGGTTTGATTAAACCATGTGATGGAAGGCTTACGTGACTTATATAATTCAGTTGAGGGGTTTGTTATTTAATGTCTCATCAGATTATTATCTTTGTTAGAATGACATTGTTTGGCATGTTATCAAACATTCAACCTTAGTATGCATTCTAAACAAAAAATAAATAAATAAATTGCCGGTATGTGGCCCAACTAAAATTGATTTCCTCGAGCCTAGAGGAATCGGTGGGTCCCCTAGGGTCCTATAATAAACATCTCGGTCTTCAAGTAATGGTGCTTTCGTTCTTTGCTCCATCTTCAAGTACATTACAAAAGTTTTAAATTTACAAAAGAATAATAATACAAAATTCTTTTCATCAATAAATTTAGAAACCTCGATTTACATTCGAGGGGAGTTAGATGAGAAGAGAATGTACATCAAGAAAGAGAAGAAAGGCAGGACACGCAGGCCCTATTGAATAAAATACAACCATACATACCCAAAAATATTTAAAACATTCACCCTTAGGGCTAAGGCTCATATACCGGGCACCATGCAATATACCAACAGGTACAAACCATACATTTCAAAAACAATCAATTTTTTGAAATTAGTGGGTTAATTAAATTTAACCCCTGATAATTTGTAGATCTACAGTTTGGTCCAAAAGTTTTGAAACTTTGCATTTTACCCCCTACACACTCGGAAGTACGCTCGCTGCAGTGATGAGTTAGATTGCTGCGGCGTACAGTGGTTATGCTGACGTCAACGCTCTACGTATGTTTGCCGCGGCGATGGGTTATATCGCTGCGGCGAGCGCCGTTTTCATACAGCGCTCGTCCAGAGGATGATTGCCACAGCGATGGTTTATATCGCCGTGGCAAGCGCTGGTTTCGTCACCAGCACCAGTTTGGACAATGCTCACTGCGGCAATGGGTTATATCACCGCGGCGAGTGTACACAGATCTGTAGCTCCGGATCTGTTCATACAGCAACCAAAAACACTCTCACCGGATTTTGCAATCAATCAAACACATTGATTGCAATCAATCAAACACATTGATCTCAACTAAAATCCATCATGCATTAAACCAAACCAGCAGATCATCAACAAATTAAAAATTAATTGATTAATCAATTTCTTAAAAACATATTTTAAGACAGATTTACGCAGATTCAATATGGCAACATATTATCATCAAATAAATGTTATCAACCATACACATAAAAATTGTAAAATTCAGTACCCTAGGCTCTGATACCACTATCAGTAAACGGTCCCGTATACGCAGCAGAAACAAAAAAAATTAATATAACATGATCGTTTACATGAGCCAAGATCAAGGGTATAATTTTACAATTTTATCATAATAAGAATCTGCAGAAATATTCAACATGAGTTAAGAGAAACAAACACACGTTTGGAGGCTCCACCACGATTGTCTTTGAACGTTTTGCTATCGATCCAAGTGTAAGATCGAACCCATGTAGTCCACACGAAGACAATCTCAAAAGAACCAAAAAGGTATTTGCTAGATCCTCTTTGGCTTCAAGATTAAGAAGAAAAGAAATCAAATTGAATTGATTTAGGCCAAAGAAAGGTTTCTGCCGTGGGAGTGTAAAATGGGGGCTGTGTGTTTTTGTTTTCAAAGAAAAATCTGCATAATTTAATTAACACACTTTTCTTTTTATAATAAAAACAATTTGACCTAATCCCATTCGGAATAGGCTTGGGCTTCAACCCAAACGCCCCATGTTGCCAAACACTACCAATTTGATTTATTTTATTTTCCATCATTATCTCAATTAAAATCAATTAATATATATTAACATTTAACAATAATGATAATATATTTAAATATGTGCGAACACACATTTAAACGTAATTTCACTTATTTAATTTTTCTNAATTAATGAACATTATTACAAAGAGTCAATTCTACAATAATTGATTGGCTCTAGGGCATCTACTCTAACAATCTCCCACTTGCACTATTGCCAATCATTCATGTATTTAATACCAAATGATCTAAAGTGCTTGTCATGCTTCTGTTGCGACAGAGGCTTTGTTAGTGGATCTGCGAGATTGTCGTCAGTATGCACTTTACTAATCTGCACGTCTTTCCTCTCAACTATCTCTTTGATGAGATGGAATTGTCTGAGTATGTGTCTGGATTTCTGATGGGACCGTGGTTCCCTGGCTTGAGCAATTGCATCATTGTTGTCACAATAGATGTCTATAGGATCAACAATCGTAGGAACCACACCAAGTTCGGTAATGAAGTTCTTAATCCAGACTACCTCTTTGGCTGCATCCGACAATGCAATATACTTAGCCTCCATTGTAGAATCTGCTACAGTGCTTTGCTTGGAGTTCCAATTCACTGCACCCCCATTGAGACAAAATACAAACCCTGATTGCGATCGATAATCATCTTTGTCCATTTGGAAACTAACATCACTGTATCCTCTTACCGTGAGCTCATCTTCCCCTCCATAAACCAAGAACATATCCTTAGTCCTCTTCAGGTACTTAAGAATATTCTTGACAGCCATCTAGTGACGCTCACCTGGATCCGATTGATATCTGCTACAAGTGCTCAAAGCATAGAGACATCAATCCGAGTACATAGCATGGTATACATGATTGATCCAATTGCTGATGCATATGGGATCCTTATCATCCTATCTCTCTCATCTTGTGTTTTAGGACACAATTCCTTAGAGAGATAAACACCATGTGACATCAGAAGAAATCCCTTCTTGGATTCTTCCATACTGAATCTTTTCAGTACTTTGTCAATATATGCACTCTGACTTAGGCCAAGCAACCTACGCGATCTATCACGATAAATCTTTATACCAAGGAGGTAGGCTGCTTCCCCTAAGTCCTTCATGGAGAAACACTTGGATAACCAAGTCTTTACCGACTACAAGTTTGGTATATCATTCTCGATCAGAAGTATGTCATCGACATACAACACTAGGAATGCTACTGCGTTCCCACTCACTTTCTTGAAAACACAGGTCTCATCTTCATTCTTGATAAAACTGAATTCTTTTACGGCTTCATCAAAACGAATGTTCCAGCTCTTTGAAGCTTGCTTGAGTCCATAAATGGATCTCTCTAACTTGCATACCTTATTGGTTCGACTATCAAGAACGAAACCATCAGGTTGTGTCATGTACACATCCTCCTCAAGGTTTCCGTTCAGGAAAGCAGTTTTGACATCCATTTTCCAAAGCTCATAGTCATGAATGCAGCAATTGCAAGCATCATTCGGATGGATTTAATCATGGCAACCGGCGAAAAGTTTTCTTCATAGACAATGCCATGAATTTGTTTGAAACCTTTGGCAACCAGCCGTGCTTTATAAGTATGCACGTTGCCATCCATGTCAGTCTTCTTCTTGAAGACCCATTTACACCCTATGGGTTTTACCCCTTCAGGTGGTTCCACCAAAGACCACACTTGGTTCTGGTACATGGAGTCCATCTCAAATTTCATGGCTTCAAGCCATTTAACGGAATCTGGATCCGATATAGCGTCTTCGTTTGTGGGTTCATCGTCTTGGTAGACCAGTACTCACCATGTTGAATCACGATAACCGTATCTCCTCGGCTCATGTCGTACTCTCTCGATCTACGTAGCTCTTGTGCTACTTGAGGTGGTTCACTTTGATCCACAAATTATGGAGTAACCTCCTCATGATGCTCAACCACTTCCTGTGGCACATCATCCCGTCCTTCATCTAGTATATCTTGTGGTTCTAGAACTTCATCGAGTTCTACTTTTCTCCACTAGTACTTCTTAGAAAATATTCCTTTTCTAGAACACCAAATCGAGTAACAAAATTTTGCGCTCTTCTGGTGGTAGAAATAGTACCTTTGGTCTCCTTTGGATACCCTACAAATATACATTTACAGGATTCTGGCTCAGCTTGTTCGAAGTCAATTTCTTCACATAAGCTTCACAACCCCAAATCCTTAGATAAGACAAGTTAGGCTTTCACCCACTCCATATCTCATATGGAGTCTTATCTACAGACTTTGCACGGCACAAGGTTCAAAATGTGAGTCACAGTCTCTAGGGCATAACCCACACAATACAGGTAAATCACTAAAACTCATCATAGACCTAACCATGTCAGTAGGTCCATTCCTCCTTCTGACACTCCTATTGTGTTGGTGTATAAGGAGGGGTGAGTTGTGATACCTCCCACATTCCTTCAGTACTCTGAAAACCTAAGCTTAAGTATTCACCTCCTCGATCCGATTAAAGAGCTTAACTTTTGCCCAACATATTCTGTACTTCATTTCTAATTCCTTGAATTTATCAAAGGCTTCAGATTTATGTCTCAGGTAGACAAACCATATCTACTGAAATCACAGTAAATGTGATGAAGTATGAATATCCACCTCTGGCTTCAACTGTTAGTGGACCACATACATCACTATGAGATTGCCTAACACCTTAGTACCCTTTCCACCTTGTCCTGTGAAAGGAACTTGTCATCTTGCCTAGCAAGCTGACTCGCATACCTCAAATGACTGAAAATCAAAAGGGTCCAAACCTCCATCCCTTTGAAGTTTTACAATGCGGTCTTATTACATGACACAATCTACAATGCCAGAGATATGTCTGGTTTTGATCGCTATGTTTAGCTCTCTTGGTTTCAATATTGAGAATATCTTATTGTTTAAATCAAGAACATATAATCCTTATATAACCTTGCAATTCCAAATAGAATACCATTCAACTAAAGCACACAATCCATAAGATTCTCAAAATGATACCCCATATTATCCAAGAGGATACTAAAATAATATTTCTAAAAATAGAAGTACATGATAAACGTTATGTAGTTCCAACATAAGCCCGTAGGCAAGATAAACAATAATTCCCTATAGCCAATGCAGCCACATGTGCTCCATTTCCAACTCGTAGGTCCACCTCTCCCTTGGCGAGCACTCTACTCTGCCTTAGTCCCTGCACATCAGTACAAATGTGAGTACCATATCCTGTGTCAATGACCCAAGATGTTGAGGAGAGAAGTTAACTCTCAATCTAAAAATAGCTGAAGTCTTAGCTCTTGACTTTTCTTCTTGCTTGCAGGAAGCCTTGCAGTGTTCCTCCAGTGGCTAGGCTTGCCACAAAAGAAGCAGACTACCTTACCCTTCCCTATGCCCCTCTCAGGCCCAAGAGCAACCTGTCCTTTGGGCTTGGGCTTGGGTTTGGCCTTGGCCTTGGCCTTACCCTTGTCGTAACCCTTTGGTTTACTGGCAGCAACCAGCGAACAAGCTGGACTTTTTCAAGTCCTGCTCTGCGTCCTAAGCATGGTCAGAAGTTCTGACGGGTTTTTCTCCATCGTGTTCATATTGAATTCATTGAACGAGCATAAGATTAGGCAGGATTGCAATTAAATCCATTTATATTCTGCATCCAACCCACATCCCAAAGTCTCAAGCCTCTCTATATGCTCAATCATCTTGAGCACATGGACCAACTTGGGTTCCCTCAGTCAATGACTCCCAAATAGTGCTTTCGACGCCTTGTACCTCTCATGTCGAGCATTTGTTTCGTAAAGCTCCTTGAGATGTAAATATGGAAGAAGCATCCATATTCTCATGCTGCTTTTGTAGCATAGGTTGTCATCGATGCTAACATCAAGCATTGAATGCTATCCATCATCAGAACTTTTGATATATCCTAAACTTCCTCAGGATACTTCCTGAGTGGCATCAGGATCAGGCTCAGCCATGTATGGCTTTTCAAGGATATACAATTTCTTTTCTAACTTGAGTATAATCCAAGATTACGATCCCAGTCTAAGAAATTGGATCCATCCAACCTGTTTTCTTTCTCGATTATCGGTCGCAGGTTCATAATGCTCATTTTAGTGAATCTACATTGCAGAAAGATAAAGTTATTATAAAGTTCATTATTATTTAATATGGTCTTTTATTAAATGATGCTCCCACTATTTTACTCAAGCCAATAGGCCTCACTATTAACTCAGGAAACCCCGTTGGCTTTCCTAGTGACCGAGATCCCATCCTGCCCATTTCAAACCTCGCTTTGGCGAACAAGCCAAATGAGTTGATTAGTGTAGGCTACAAACTTAATCCCACCAGTTGATAGCTCCCACTATCAACCTCAAATGTGAGAAAGCCAACAGCCAATCACACAATCCAATGGCTCCAACCATTGTCCTCAAGTGTTATTCTCATTATCAATAGTGGACACTACATGTCACTATGTACACATAATATGTGTACTCCTCTACTATGCCTATACGCGTTTATCAACCTTCGCTTTGGCGAACAAGCAAAACGTCATTTTTAAGTAACCCCATCACCATTAAGGAAAACTCCAATGTATTTTAACCTCCCACTGGTAGAAGTGTACCCTTCGCTTTGGCAAACAAGGTTTCGACGAATAGTGGTTTGATTAAAACCTGGTGATGGAAGGCTTACGTGACTTAATATAATTCATTGAGGTTTGTTATTTAATGTCTCATCAATTATTATCTTTGTTAGAATGACATTGTTGGCAGTTTATCAAACATTCAACCTTAGTATGCATTCTAAAAAAAAATAAATAAATAAATGTGCCGGTATGTGGCCCAACTAAAATTGATTTCCTCGAGCCTAGAGGAATCGGTGGGTCCCCTAGGGTCCTATAATAAACATCTCGAGTCTTCAAGTATGGTTGCCTCGTTCTTTGCTCCATCTTCAAGTACATTACAAGTTTTAAATTTACAAAAGAATAATATACAAATTCTTTCATCAATAAATTTAGAAACCTCGATTTACATTCGAGGGAGTTAGATGAGAGAGAATTACATCAAGAAAGAGAAGAAAGCAGACACGCAGGCCCTATTGAATAAAATACAACCATACATACCAAAATATTTTAAAACATTCACCCTTAGGGCTAAGGCTCATATACCGGGCACCATGCAATATACCACACGGTACAAACCATACATTTCAAAAACAATCAATTTTTTGAATTAGTGGGTTAATTAAATTTAACCCCGATAATTTGTAGATCTACATTTTGGTCCAAAATTTTTGAAACTTTGCATTTTACCCCCTACACACTCGGAAGTACCTCGCTGCAGTGATGAGTTAGATTGCTGCGGCGTACATGGTTATGCTGACGTCAACGCTCTACGATGTTTTGCCGCGGCGATGGGTTATATCGCTGCGGCGAGCGCCGTTTTCATACAGCCTCGTCCAGAGGATGATTGCCACAGCGATGGTTTATATCGCCGTGGCAAGCGCTGGTTTCGTCACCAGCACCATTTTGGACAATGTCACTGTGCGGCAATGGGTTTATCACCGCGCGAGTGTACACAGATCTGTAGCTCCGGATCTGTTCATACAGCAACCAAAAACACTCTCACCCGATTTTTGCAATCATCAAACACATTGATTGCAATCAATCAAACACATTGATCTCAACTAAATCCTCATGCATTAAACCAAACCAGCAGATCATCAACAAATTAAAAATTAATTGATTAATCAATTTCTTAAAACATATTTTAGAACAGATTTACGCAGATTCAATATGGCAACATATTATCATCAATAAATGTTATCAACCATACAACATAAAAATTGTAAAATTCAGTACCCTAGGCTCTGATACCACTATCAGTAACGGTCCCGTATACGCAGCAAACAAAAAAATTAATATAACATGATCGTTACTGAGCCAAGATCAAGGGTATAATTTTACAATTTTATCTATAAGAATCTGCAGAAAATATTCACATGATTAAGAGAAACAAACACACGTTTGGAGGCTCCACCACGATTGTCTTTGAACGTTTTGCTATCGATCCAAGTGTAATCAAACCCATGTAGTCCACACGAAACAATCTCAAAAGAACCAAAAGGTATTTGCTAGATCCTCTTTGGCTTCAAGATTAAGAAGAAAAGAAATCAAATTGAATTGATTTAGGCCAAAGAAAGGTTTCTGCCGTGGGAGTGTAAAATGGGGGCTGGTGTTTTTTGTTTTCAAAGAAAAATCTGCAAATTTAATAACACACTTTTCTTTTTATAATAAACAATTTGACCTAATCCCATTCGGAATAGGCTTGGCTTCAACCCAAACGCCCCATGTTGCCAAACACTACCAATTATTTATTTTTATTTCCATCATTATCTCAATTAAATCAATTATATATATTACATAAATATGTAATATATTTAATATATGTGCGAACACACATTTAAACGTAATTTCACTTATTTAATTTTTCTAACAAATTAAATAAGGCTACGACCTCAGCAAATTTAATTGCACTATGAAATTACCAAATACCCTTTCGCCCTTCTTTCTTCTGGATCTTAAATTGTCTTCATGTGTGTCCCCATAGGCTCCTCATCTATCGCAGTTAGTATCGCGATTAACACAATTAATCGTCTCACTAATACACGACCAAGATTGCCCCTAGCAAGGGATCATGGCCACCCGATGATTCGGATTCAGCAAGTACTACCTGTCAACGATATGGTTACTGTGCAATTCGATCCTTTCGTCATACATTATCTCAACGAGACGAAGGCAATAAATATGTGTCAACCTTCGTTACTCTCGATATTATTTATTCATTTTCTGGACCAATGACCTGTATTATAAACTTGATAAGCAACAACTCAATCCCGTTGTGGCCACATTTTTAGTGTCATTGCCATATACTGAATTACGTCGTGAGATAACTTTCTCCTATACCCAGAGAGTGATGAATCCTCTGTCAATCCACCATAGTCTTGATACACTCTTGATGCAGCCAATCACCACCGTATTTATAGCTCTGAAAAGAACTGCTGTTAGCTAGTGTCAAACTACCACCAATCAGTGCACAAGGCGCTCCGGTGATCTCAAGTCTAAGGATCATATGCACCACCATTCGTTAGAGGATTTGTTCCATAACACTGGGTTACCATCCATATGAAATCCTCTGGTGGGTCAGTCCATGAACTTGCTGCGCGTGTATCGCCTACAGCAAGCACCCATGTGTTGCCCAGATTGTCACCAAACAACCTTGACAAGTGAGATCAGTCTTGCCTTTTGACAGGGTCGTTCACAACTATGATAGCCTTACCGTATTATCTGTGCCCTTACTTCAATAATATTGGGCTACGGACGTTTCTAGATGGCCACCATAGTGCTCATAGGTTCTCTCTATCAAGATTTGAAACACTTGATACCCTCGTCACGGTTCTATCATTCTAAGGACATATATCAATACATATTGCAATAATAATGATTTATGCGATATAGAATAAATGCCTTTTATTAATGAACATTATTACAAAGAGTCAATTCTACAATATTGATTGGCTCTAGGCATCTACTCTAACAGTTCTTGAGGTAACTAGGGAGAGGCTTCAAATCTGAATGGGGGCCTGCAAAACAGAGGGTAAAGGCCGCTCATTAGAAATTGGTAATGCAATATAAGGAACATTCTGATGCTGTGTAACTTTGGAAATCATTCAACTTGCAACACATTTCCTGCAAATCAGTACTCAAAGCAACTCCTCATTTTTCTCAAGATGCTTACTAATGGCAACTCCTAATCCATCTTTTCCATCAAGTTCAAAAACGTCTTGTGCTAAAGAATTAACCACATCAATAGAATAAACAGGATTATCATCATCATCATCAGGATATTTCATGGCATCATAAATTTAAACTTAACGATTGACCATCAAATTCCATGGTAAGTAGCCACTATGAACATCTATCTTAGTCTTGGATGTTTTTTAAGAAGGGTCTTCCTACAAAATAGAAGCATAATGATCACCATTTTCCATATCAAACACATAGAAATCAGTAAGGAAAACTAAGTCATTAACTTGTACCAGAATATCCTCAACTACACCCTTAGGATAGCTAGATCTATCACCAATTGAATCACAACACCCAGTTTTATTCAAAGGTCCAAGTTTAAGGAAGCATATATAGAATATGGCATGACTTAATAGCTCCTAATCTACATGGCCTTCTCAAACATAGTGTTACCTATCGTACAAGGAATAGTAAACATACCTTCTTTGCACTTCGCTGGGATTTTTCTCTGAATCACTGCAGAAATATTCTCTCCACTCTCCACCTTTCACACCCCTTAAGTTTCTGTTTCCTCTTAGTTGTACACAGTTCTTTCAAGAATTTACATAATGTACTTGTTTAATAGCATCTAGAAGTGGAATATTTACCTTGCATCTACAAAAGTCTCATAAAAATCTCTGTATTGCTCATCTTTCTAGATTTCTGCCAAAGCTTGAGGAAAGGAGTTACCATTTTATAATTGGACAGAGGCAAAAACTTATGCTTAGGAACACCATCGTCATTGGGAACGTTCCTGTCTACAATGACGTTTTCTCTCCTTTTCTTCTTCAATGATGTAGGGGCTGCCTTTATTGGAATCTCAACCTCTTTACCACTTCTCAAGACGATCGCCTTACATTTTCTCTGGATTACCACCGTTTGAGAGGGTAATTTCCCCGAACTTTGTGCCTCCAGCTTACTTATTATGGTTACCATCTTCCCATTTGTTCTCCAAACTTGAACACTGGCCCTCGTCTTCTGTTGAAATTGCAAAGTATTAGTGGCGAGACTTAACAATATCTTCTAAAGACATACCATTAGAAGTTTGGACCGGTTGTTGTCTAGGGGGGTATGGCTTTATTGCTGGTAACTTGGTGGTTTTGAGTCACTGGCTGATTCACTTGTGATTCCCATAGCCAAGATTGGGGTGATCCCTCCATCCTAAGTTATATGTGCTCGAATAAGATCATACTTCCTTATGGTTGTCCAGGAAAACCACCTGCTGCATTCACTTGCTCAATGGCTCCTCTTGAAGAGTTGGGCACATATCAGTTGGATGTCCTACTACCGAACAAATCTCACAAGCCTTCATTGTTTGCATATTAACTACAACCATTTGATGACAAGAGAAGTTAGACTCGAGTATTTTTTGTTCGAGGGAGTAAATATACCTCATTATCACGCCTAGAAGAGGTCGAGCCTAGTGCCAAATTGTTGAGAATTGGCCGCCATATTTGCATCAAGTTTCTCGCCCAGGAGTTTTATCCACCAAAGCTCCTCCACTAGCAGCATCAATGCTCCTACATGTGTATAAAGGCCCTCATAGAAGTACGGGATCAGTATTGTCTCACTAATCTGATGATGGGGCAACTTGCACATAATTCTTAAAACGTTCCCAGTATTTGTAGGGACTCTTTATTTGCTGCCTTATACCACAAATTTCTTTTTAGATGTTGGCCGCCCTCAAAGCTGGGAATATTTCTCCAAAAACAACCTCTTCATCTCTTTCCATGTGGTAATACCCCGAAGGGTAGATAATAGAGCCAATCCTTAGCCAATCCTTCAAAGAAAACGGAAAGGCTTTTAATTTAATTGCTCCTCGGTCACCCCGTAGTTTTTCATACTCGTGCCAACCACTGAGCTCCTTTAAATGCTTGTGAGGATCTTCACCTGCAAGGCCATGAAAAGTGGGCAAGAGATGTTGTTCAGATTTAATTCAAAAGTAGTAGTAGCACTAAAAACAGGAAACGTTATGCATAAAGGTGCTTGATTCAAATCAGGGCAACAAGCTCTTTCAAGTTCGATTTCCAGCCATGACATCCTCCTCTTCTATCAGAGTTACTAAAAAATTGGGAATCAACCAATTGCTTTCTCAGAATTTCTCTGAGCTTCCTTCCTTAACCTGCACAAAGTGCTCTCTATTTTCAGGTCGATGTTAAATCACCAATGAGAGGACCTGGTCATCAACAAAAAACCTCATAAAAGAATTAGGAAAAATATGAAAATAATGAAAACCGACTAAAATAAAAAAAAATAAATTTTTTTTTTATGACCAAAACGGTACTTGTACCACTCCTAATTCCACCAAAAATCCTGTCGGCAGTACTACTGCCAAATTTTTTTTTCTGGAAAAAAAAAAAAAAACAACAGAACAAAATAAGAATCACAAGAAGCACAAAAATCAACTAGAATCGCTCCCCGGCAATAGTGCCAAAATCGGGTGTGCTGTTGTAGCACCCAGAATTAAACCCTAAAATACACGTAGTAGTGTAAGTAGGGATCGTTCCACAGAGAGTGTCTAGCCGAGTTTTATGTTACTGAACCAGTATGGGGGATTCAGAGTAAAACAAAAACAATTTCAGGAAAAGAAATCAACATAAATTACCGAAATCAATCAAATAACGAACTTGGTCTAATCAACATCCACCATCGAATCTTACAACTGATCATTATGCAAAATAATCATTCTTACTCTAGTATTCACCGTTGAACTATTTCCTATCTCTCCTTATTTGTAATTAATAGGAAACAAGCGATCTAATTAATCTTACTACTAAACAACCCTAGACAAGTGCTAAAGATTTATCTAGTGGCAGCCTTAAGAACTAGAGAGATCGATGAAGCTAAACAACACAAACTCAGCGGTTGTCCTTAATTTAGTAATGTTCTTCTTAAGACTTATAATTCCTGACGCAGCAAATTCTTAAACCCTAATTGCTTCACAAGTTAAAGGGATCAACAATTACGATTTGATATCTAACTTAGCAGTAGATTGCAATAAATAATAAACTAGTATGCCGCCAGTATTACTAAACGCAACAATCATGACAATATGCATAGAAGAACATCCAATACTCAAAATATAAATTGAACACTAAAAACAGATAGATCTCACAGTTTTATTGATTCCGAGGTCTCCGTTTTCTTCGACCAAGTTATGGAAGTTTAGCCGCTCATGGCTATGAAAAACTCAAAAGAAAATGAATCCCAGAAGAGAGAAAGAGAGGCGTGTGTGATATCCAATCTGATCTCTCTCTCCTCTTAAAGATATCTAATTCAAGTATTTGAATTCTACTAAATCTCCTCAAAATATTCTAATATCCTAAATTAACATCTATCCTAATCTGATTCTAATTAATTGAAAATAAAATAAAGTCCGAAAATAAAATAGGAAAGTGGTGTGTCCAGCTGTAACTTGCGTGCAATAGGTCTTCAAATCTTACAATAATAAACTACCTAATTGACTTGCATGATAGGATAGAATGTTCCAGAACGTCACTAGTGCAGATGTGTCAACTTCAGGCCCGATTACAACCTTGATGCAATGTGTATCTCTCCAAACGCAGAACAAGAAAGTTGTAGATATATTTCTTAGGGTTCCGCAGAATTTTGAATCATCTAAATCAGAGCTCGGATGAGAGAGTTATACTCGGATTACAAAGCGATGTCAAAACTGTCCAAATTCACCTAATTAGTTCCGTTTTGCATTTAGCACCTCCATTTGCATCCTAAATCAAAATAGAATAATAATGAGTACATTTAGGCAACAAATAAGTATAAAAGACCAGACATTAAGGGGGGTAAATATGACATTTTGCATTCTCATTAGAAAGCTATAAGCCTACCGTCCAACCACAAAGAAGATTGAATCCATCATTGCAAGAAGTGGTCAAGAAGGAGGTGTTAAAGCTCCTAGATGTAGGAATTATATATCCAATTTCGGATAGTGCATGGGTGAGTCTAGTCCAAGTAGTGCCAAAGAAGGGAGGACTGACAGCGGTCCGTAATGATAACAACGAGTTGATTCCAACACGAACAGTCACGGGATGGAGAATATGTATCGACTATCACAAACTGAATTCCGTGACTCGTAAGGACCATTGTCCATTGCCATTCATCGATCAAATGTTGGAGAGGTTAGCTGGCCATGAGTTCTATTGTTTCTTAGACATATATTCAGGCTACAATCAAATTGCTATAGCGCCAGAAGATCAAGAGAAAACGACTTTCACATGCCTGTACGGAACATTCGCCTATCGAAGAATGCCTTTTGGCTTGTGCAACGCTCATGCAACTTTTCAACGTTGCATGATCTCAATATTCTCTTATATGGTTGAGATGTCCATTCAAGTTTTCATGGATGATTTTTCTGTTTTTGGTGATTCTTTTGACGATTGTTTGACTAACTTATCTAATGTTTTGCAGAGATGTGTTGGCACTAACCTGGTATTAAATTGGGAAAAATGCCATTTCATGGTATGAGATGGGATTGTGTTAGGTCATCGGATATCCATGAATGGAATTAAGGTGGATCGAGCGAAGATTAAAGTCATTGAGAAACTACCACCTCCAAATTAAGTGAAGGTTGTCAGAAGTTTCCTTAGGCATGCAGGTTTTTATAGGATATTCATACAGGATTTCTCTAAAATCTCTAAATCTCTCTGTGATTTATTAGCTAAGGATGTTCCTTTTAATTTTAGTCAAGAGTATTTAGATGCATTTAAGTGTTTAAAAGCCAAATTAATCTCTGCTCCTATTATTGTTGTGCCCGATTGGGAATTACCTTTTTAACTCATGTGTGATGCAAGTGATTACGCTTTAGGGGCTGTTTTAGGATAGCGAAAAGGTAAGGTTTTGCATGTGATTTATTATACTAGCAAGACTTTAACGGGACCACAGTTAAATTATGCCACTACTAAAAAAGAATTTTTACCAGTAGTATTCTCTATTGTTAAATTTCATTCTTATTTGCTAGGTACCAAGGTTATTGTGTATACTAACCATGCTGCATTGAAGTACCTCCTAGCAAAACGGGATTCCAAGCCAAGATTATTGCAATGGGTATTGCTCTTACAGGAATTTGACTTGGAAATTAAGGACAAGAAAGGAACGGAAAATCAAGTGGCTGATCATTTATCCTAATTAGAGTCCAATGAAGAAGTTCAAGAGGAAGAAAAGCCAATCAACGAATACTTCCAGAATAAACAATTATTTACTATTCAAGAAAGGTAAAGGTTTGAAGATATTGCTAACTATTTAGCGAAGAAAGTATTGCCTCATGGAATGAACTCCCAAAGACGAAAGAAATTTTTTGCAGATTTAAAGTACTACTTTTGGGAGGATCCATTTTTGTACAAGCATTGCGCCGATCAAATGATAAGAAAATGTGTGCCAAAGGAAGAGATGACGAATATTCTTCATCATTGTCATTCAATGGAAGTTGGTGGTCATTTTGGTTCGACAAAGACCGTCGCTAAAGTTCTTCAATCAGGATTTTTCTTGCCAACTCTTTTTAAAGATGCTTTTCGTTTTGTTATGAGTTGTGATGAGTGTCAACAGGTTGGGAACATATCTTGGAGAAATACCGTGCCTTTAAATAATGTCCTAGAAGTAGAATTGTTTAACGTGTGGGGAATAGATTTTATAGGACCTTTTCCTTCCTCATTTTCTATCCGGTTTATTTTGGTTGCTGTAGATTATGTTTCGAAGTGGGTGGAAGCTGCAACGTTGCCAACAAATGATGCTCGTGTAGTTGTCAAGTTCGTGAAGAAGAATATCTTCTCAAGTTTTGGCATGCCAAGGGCCATTATTAGTGATGGTGGTTCTCACCTTTGCAATCGCCAATTCGCAACATTGTTAAGCAAGTATGAGGTTACACATTGTGTTGCTACCCTATATCACCCTCAAACTAGTGGCCAAGTAGAGGTGTCCAATAGGGAGTTGAAACGAATCTTGGAAAAGACAATAAGCACCTCTCAAAAGGAGTGGGCAACCAAGCTTGATGATGCATTATGGGCATATAGGATGGCATTCAAAACACCAATAGGAATGTCGCCCTATAGGATGGTTTATAGAAAAGCTTATCACTTGCCAGTAGAGTTAGAGCACAGGTCATATTGGGCAGTGAAGTTTCTGAACTTCGATCTACAAGCCACAGGAGCAAAACGATTACTACAACTCAATGAGATGGAAGAATTCCGTAATAATGCATATGAGAATGCCAGAATCTACAAAGAAAAAACTAAGAAGTGGCATGACAAACATATCGTGAACAAGGAATTCAAGGAGGGCGACAAAGTGTTGTTGTTTAACTCAAGACTATGACTTTTCCGGAGAAAATTGCGCTCAAGCTAGTCTGGCCCGTTCATAATTCATCGCGTGTTTCTGCATGGGGCGAAAGAGGTTCACCACCTGACGAAGGGAACCTTCAAAGTCAACGGGTAGAGATTGAAACCTTATATTGAGAATGGGAATGAAGACAAGAGGGTTTCAATCTTTCTTCAAAATCCTAATTGAGACAAAAAGGAGTCGAGCTTAAGACTTTAAACAAGCGCTCTTTGGGAGGTAACCCAAGATTTTGATTACGTTTGGTTTTTCTTTTTCTTTTTATTTATTTTTATTTGTATTACTTTTTTCTTTTTAGTATTTTTTTTTTGTTATGTTTTTGCGTTATTCTTAGTTCATTAATTCAGATGTTTTGATTTTTTTTTTCAGGTCATTGGCAAAACCCATTCAGGGAACAATCAGCCACTTCACCATCACGCTCGTCGCGGCAATACATAATTATTGCTGCAGCGAGCATTAGTTTTGCGCACGAATAGAAGAAGAATCACGCTCGCCATAGCAACACACATGATTGCCGCAGCGACAGAGTCCACCGCCGCAGCGATTGCACAACTGCAACGCGATATCGCGTTTATATCAGATTTGTCTTTCCTTCCACTCACATTTTTATTACATTCTTCTTTACCCTTCCACAGTTTTTTTTTCCTCACCATTTTCTCTTCCTCTCTTCATAATTCCTTCAACCCATCTTCAATATTTTCTCAATTGCTCACTAACACACTCAATATCAGATCACATTTCGCAGATTAAGGGAGCAAGAAGGATTTCCGAAAAAACCAAAGTTAGGGTTCCAAAAAGAAAATTGGGGGTTTTCAAAATTGAGCTAATCCATACCAATTCAAGGCACATTTGGACATAATCAGGTTCAAGAAAGTGTTTCTCACCCACTTTGCATTGTAATTTTGGTTGTTGAAGATTGGAAGCAATTGATTTGAATTTCATGGGAGTTTATGGTGATTCTCGTTGGTTGTTGAAGATTGGGAGCAATTGATTTGAATTTCGTGGGAGTTTGCGGTGATTCTCATTGGTTGTTGAAGATTGGGAGTAATTGATTTGAATTTTGTGGGAGTTTGTGGTGATTCTCGTTGGTTGTTGAAGTTGGTTTTTATTGATGTGAATTGGTTGCTTTGATTGAATAAGAGAAGTTGTAATTGAAGCAGGGAGTTGTAGTGATTTTTGTTGGGTGTTGAAATTGGGTTTAATTGCTCGTATTGGTTGAGTGAGAAAGAGTTATAATGGCACCCAAAAGAAAGCCAAGAAGTGATAGGAGAGAAAAAGGAAAAGGGTAGGCTTCCAATGATGTCTGGTTTGTTAGTCAGGCTGCCAAGGAGAGATATGAAAATTTTGCAAAGAAACTTGGTGGATTTATTGAAGAAAGAGGGCTATTTTTTACAGAAGATTTTGGGGGAATCACTGATGCAATTCAGGCTCTAGGGTGGCAGACATTTTGTAAAGAACCTCTAGCCCCTGCTATTGCCTTTGTAGTAAAAGAATTTTATGCCAACGTTCCTGATAGCGTTGACGGAAGGACAATGGTAATAGGTAAGGAAGTAGAATTTACTGCAGCCACTATTAATCAGTTTTATGGGCTGCCGCAAGTTGAGATAGATGAGGATACTTTTGCCGCATACAAGCAAGAGGTGGATTATGATGCAGTGATTAACTTTCTGACGGAAGGGAAAGCTACATGGTTTATTGCTGCTGGGGAACACATTCGTTTTGAAAGCAAGTTTTTGGACTTAATTTCGCGCATGTGGTTATATTTTGTTTGCTCTAGATTGATGCCCTCAAAGCACATGAGCACTGTTAGCAAAGCTAAGGCGATTTTGATGTATGCTATCCACCACAAGATGAGGATGAATGTGGGTGAGATTATTTTTCATGAGACTATCCATTCGGCAAAGCGTAACAAGACTGGTTTTACTTCCCTCAACTGATTACTGAATTGTGTAAGCACGCTCAATTGCCTTTGAATTCTAAAGAAGTTTTAATCCCGCAAGGAATATGTCTTACAATGCAATTTATGCAAAATCTTGTAAGTAAACGGTCCCATATACGCAGCAGAAACAAAACAAATATAATATAGAGATCGTTTACATGAGCCAAGATCAAGGGTATAATTTTACAATTCATATTAAAATAAAATCTGCAGAAAAATAAATTTGAGTTTAAAGAAAACAAACGCACGTTGGAGGCTCCTCCAAATTTGTCAACGAATGTTTTGCTACTGATCCAAGTGTAGGATCGAACCCACGTAGTCCACACGAAGACAATCTCAAAAGAACTAATTAGGGATTTTGCTAGATCCTCCTTAGCCTTAAGAATCAAGAAGACAAATCAAATGAATTGATTTTGGGCAATATTGATTCTGCCGTGGGACTGTATTGAAGGGTTGTTGTGTGTTTTTTCTTTAAAAGAGAAAATCAATTTTTTTTTTTCCATCATATCTCAATTAAAATCAATTAATAGATATTTAAATATATTTAACATTTAACAATAATGATAATATATTTAATATGTGCGAACACACATTTAAATGTACTTTCACTTATTTATTTTTCTAACAAATAAAATAAGGCTACGACCTCAGCATTTAATTGCACTGTGAAATTACCAAAATACCCTTTTGCCTTAAAAATGAAAACGCCCTTCTTTCTTCTTGGATCTTAATTGTCTTCTACGTGTGTGCCCATGGCTCCTCATTATATCGGCAGTGTATAGTATCGCGACTACAACCAAGATTGGCCCCTACAAGGCATCATGGCCACCCATAGATTCGGATTTAGCAAAGTAGCTACCTGTCAACGATATGGTTACCGTGCATTCGTTCCTTTCATCATACATTATCTCGACGAGATGAGGCATAGAATATGTGTCACCTTCGGTTACTCTCGATATTATTTATTCAGTTTCTGAACCAATGAACCGTATTATAAACTAATAGACACAACTCAATCCCACTGTGCCACAGTTTTAGTGTCATTGTCGTATACTGAATTGCACCGTGAGATAACTTCTCTCGTACCCGGGAGTGATAATCCTTGGTCAATCCACCATAGTCTTGATACACTCCTTGATGCAGCCATCACCACCGTATTGACAGCTCTGAAGAGAACCACGTTAGGCTGGTCAAACTACACCAATCGGTGCACAAGGCACTCCGTGTCTTTAGTCTAAGGATCACATGCACCACCATTCATTAAAGATTTGTTCCATAGACACTAGGTTACCATCCATATGGAATCCCTGATGGGTGAGTCTAGTGAACTTGCTATAGTGTATCACCTACAACAAGCACCCATTGTTGCACCAAGTTGTCATCAAACAACCTTGACAAGTGAGATCAGTCACTGCCTTTCGACAGGGTCGTTCAACACTATGATAGCCTTACCGTATTATATGTGCCCTTACTTCAGAATAATACTAGGGCTACGGACGTTTCTAGAATGGCCACCATATGTGCTCATAGGGTTCTCACTGTCAAGATTTGAAACACTTGATACCCTCGTCATGGTTCTGCCATTCTAAGGACATATATAAATACATATTGCAATAATAATGATTCACGCGATATAGAATAAAATGCCTTTTTATTGATTAATGACCATTATTACAAAGAGTCAATTCCACAATAATTGATTGGCTCTAGGGCACCTACTCTAACAAATCTCACCAGTAGGGGCAGAGTGGAAGTATCCAAGACCAAAGCCTCTTCATCGACGAAGCTATCCCAAAGAGATCAATTGATGAAGTTGAATGAAGACATTGATAAGTTGAGAAAGCAACAGAATCGCCAAGATGCCTAGATGACGTCGATGAGTGGGCAAATGATGGTGCAATATGAGATGCAAAGTTGCAACTTGCTCATGCTAGAATAGCAGTGCTAGGGTGTGAATGGACTGATTTTGTGTACCCAGCAGATAAGGAGCACGACAATGCTCCTAATGATGATTCTGAGGAGAGTATGGAGGAGTAGAGAGTGTGCAACTGCTGGAGCCCTGAAATTTTCAGTTGTGTTTTTGTTTGCTATTGTCAGTGTAGTTTTTTTTTTTTTTTTTTTTGTACTTGTATTTTGTTACTGTTTGTTCATTAAGTCATTATGAACTATTATTCCATCTTTATTGTTGATGCTCTTTATATCCATTAATTTTTTTCTGCATAACAATGATGGTCGACAAGGTCCGTTTTGTGCGTGTGTGTTTTTTTTTATAGAACGAATTTGGCGCATACGAACTGGACAGCCTTATTACATTGAGGAATGCGGTAACATTTTCTTTCCTTTTTCCTACTCTTAACATTGAGGACAATGTCGACTTTATGGTTGGGGGTAGGAATTTAATTTGAGCAGAATTTATTTTTATGTATATGGATTTAGAGAGTAGTTTTTTTTTTTTTTTTTTTGTGAGTTTTTCTCTTGGATGAATTCATATGTCTATGATAGGAATGTGATTGCAATAACATGTAACAAATGGAGGACATTAATTTTTGCCTTTAATTATGGATGATTGTAATTGTTAATGACATTTATTTGAGACCCTAGCGATTTGTGGATTGGAAGTGGTTAAGTTTACCTACTTAAAGACGTTTTATGTGTGAATTTTCCATGAACATTTTTGCGATCTCAAAAAACTCTAGAACTCATTTGACAACCACTCGAGGCGAAATCCTAGAGTTCATATCACTTAGGAAATGATTTAGGTTGTTTTTGGACCGATTGAGCCTTTCAAGCCGACCCTTTTTATTGTCATCGCTAGTTAACCCTTTGAGCCTTTTAAACACAATTTAGCCCTGTTTTTCTTTCTTTGAACTTAATTTTTACCTTACCCTGATTATGAGCCTATAGCACAATCTTACCATTTTATCCATAAGAGACTTAATTGTTATTCAAGCTTAGTACGAGTTTTGGTGAGGAAGTGTAGTTTTGCCATAGCCCAGGTTTATGCAAAGAAATTGGTTGGGGATTGTGGAGTGCTTGTAAGATCAGTGGGGCTGTGTGTGTGTTTTCTACTTTCTTCTTATTATAAGTTTGTGTAAAAAAAATAAATAAATAAATAAATAAAAGAGAGAAAGAGAGAGTGAGAAAGGAAAGAAAAGTGGGCATTGAAAAGCATTGTGAAGATTGGGAATTATCAAATGGTTTCATATTACTGTCAAAAAGAAAGAGCTCGATAAAGGTTGGGAAGCTACTGAGTGAAAAAGGGAAGTGTTTTGTATGTTAGTAATAAGAATGAATGAAAATTAAGTCTCTTAATTTGATTTTTGTTAATTTCTCTTTTCGTTCCTTCATGAACTCATACCCTAGCCTAACGTTACAACCTTTACAAAGACCTATTGATCCAAGGTAATGTGAAATTCTACATTAGTGGAGAGTGGTTTGAAAAGTGAGCCTATGGAGTTTGATTCCATGATTCACATATAAGTCATAACCCGAATACTAAGATCAAAATTTTGTTCATGAAAGTTATGCATAAAACTATCCGAGTTTGTAGACTAATGGTTTGTGGTTGTATGGATGTTCTAAGGTCGATAACGAAAATGGAATTAATGTTTGTATTGTCTGTGAGTTTAGGTGATTTTTAATTATTCTATTTGTTTTGTGTATATGCTATTTATGCTATTTTTGAGACACTTTTATGAATTGATCCAAGAATTTTTGTTAGTTTTTGTTCTTTTTATGTGTTTTTTTTTTTTTTTTTTTTTGGAGTTTAGGTTTAGTGTGGATGTTGTGTGGGTATCATCGTTGGAAACCCTCACTAGACTTAACTCTCCACCTAGGTTGCCTAGGGTTTAAAGGCTTATTGCATACGTTAAATGCAATCATGTCAATCTACGAAAGTGATTTCGGATGTTTAGATATAGATTTTAATTGGTTTTTTATTTTCAAGCTTAGAGACTTATTTTATCGCTTAGTTGTGCTAGGGACTAGGTGATTTTTAATTATTCTATTTGTTTTGTGTATTGCTATTTTTGAGACACTTTTATGAATGATCCAAGAATTTTTGTTAGTTTTGTTCTTTTTATGTGTTTTTTTTTTTTTTTTTTTTTTTGGAGTTTAGGTTTAGTGTGGATGTTTTGTGGTATCATCGTTGGAAACCCTCACCAGACTACAACTCTGTCCAACTAGGGTTGCCTAGGGGTTTAAAGGCTTATTGCATACGTTAAATGCAATCATGTCAATCTACGAAAGTGATTTCGGATAGTTTAGATATAGATTTTAATTGGTTGTTTTATTTTCAAGCTTAGAGACTTATTTTATCGCTTAGTTTGCTAGGGACTAGCAAAAAGCTGGTTGGAGGTTGTAATAAGAGCTTGAAAGTTTATATTTTGTTAGTGATTTAATTGGATTATTTATGGAAAATGTGTTTAAATTGTGGAATTTGAATTAATTCTTTCATAAATACCTTTTACGGGATCACGGTGTATTTTGAGTATTTTCAGGTTCAAACAGATATTTGAAGGGCAAAGAATGATGTCAATGGAATTCATGACACGTAGGAACAAACGGTACAAGAATTGTAGTTGAAATGAGAAAGTTGTGACGTGTCAAAGATACAACGTAAAATCTGGAAATCCTTCAAGATGAGCATGCTTCGATGTTTCTGTCATAACTTGAGCGATAGAAATCAGAATTCGACGATTCTTGTGGTGTTGGAAAGCTTATTTAGAGAGATAAAAATTTCATGTTGATGAATTTACAAATTCTGGAGACCACAGACTCATTGGACAGAGAGAAATATCGCTGCAGCGACTATTCTTATCACCGCAACGATGGGTCACAGGCCTGTTTGGGCTATTGCATTCTACTAGTCCGAATCTGAATGGGTTAAGCATTTAAATTCTTTCCTAAGTAACCTCTAAACCCTAGCACTATAAATTAGGGTCTTTAAGTAGTTTTAAGGGAGATTAGAGAAGGAGAAAGGACGGCTACTATCTTGGAGATCGGAATTCTTGCAGTTCTCATTCACCAATTAGAGAAGTGTTTATATTTTTCTTTCTTGAACTCATGTTATTGAATACAATGATGGTTTTTATTATCGCAATTATGAACTAAATCCCTTTTCTAGGGCTAAAGATGTAGCCCAATTTATGAATATGTGTTGATGTTATTATTGTTGATTTTTAATTGAGCATTAATTCTAAGTTTTATTATTGTGTGTAATGCTTTCAATTCTTATAGATCCGAGAGTTGAATGATATCATGGGTTGGGTTGAGATCAAGAGATGAAACCTGATTAGTCTAAGGTAATAAAACCATAGATTGAGCGAACACTAGAGATAGGTTACCGCGATTTATGAGGCTCTGGTAAATTTCATAGAACGTAATGATCTCTTAGCTCCTAAATCCAACTTAGAGATATTTTGGGTTGTTACTTAAGGGTTAATTCACTAATTGTTCAAGAGAAAGTTAGTGAAATATCAGGGAGTTTGACCTTTAGAATAAGCTAAATTAGGATAGCAATAATTGTCAATGCATATGATTAAATTTGTGTGAAATTTGTGCCCTAGGTTTAGTCATATTGATCTTTATACCAAAGTATTTATAAAATTCTTCCTTTGTTTAGTTTTTAGTTTATTTTCTTTTTCATTAAATTAATTCTTAAAATTTTGTTTTATCAAATAGCAATAAAATAGACTAGTTTGGTACTTGGTAGGTAGTTCTCTTGGGATTCGACACTCGTTTACTAGAGCTTTATTACTTGCATGATTTCGTATACTTGCGAATAGCCTGTCAATAACTCTTCTTTAAATCTTGATACATTTTGGTTCCTCTAGGATGTGCAGTGTATGGTGTGTCATGAGCCTCCACAAGAATCTTCTTTCCCAGTTCAGCATCCTGAGGAATACATATACGGCTCCTAAAACTGAGAACATCAGCTGAAATTTGATGCTCTGATATCTTGCCTTCCAACACTTGTCGACTCATTTTCTGACACCACTCGTCAACAGCTTGCTTTTCTTTAATTTCTCCCAATAAAGTAGATTGAATTTCTAACCTGGAAATTCTTCTTGGTATCATCTCTATCTGTTCCTTGAGAAATTCTTCCAATAATTCCTTCTACACTGTGAGCTGAGACAAAAAGGTTTTCCTACTTGTTGACGCTTGATTTTGGACGCCAACGACTCATATGTGGGAAACGCTGAGCTGACTCAGGAGACACACGTGATGGATCCATGAGATTTGAATATGGAGCTGAGATTATATATTTTGCAGAAAATATCCATAAAAGATTGGCAAGAGGGGGTTTTTATAGTGGTTTGGATGTTCAACAAGCGACTCTTACATCCACTGTTGTTTTATTGATCTCTCACTATTTCTATGGATTTGCCCGTAAGGCATACAAAGGTGAAGAAATACAGTGTTTTTACAGAGAGAAAGAATTGAAGCTAAATCTCAGCCCAGCCACCCGCCTCTCTTCTTTGGGAAGAGAAAAATCCATTTATTCACAAAACACTCAATGCAATGAGTGTTTTGCAAGCTGCCTTGACACATGGAAGGCTCTCGTCCATTCATCTCTTTGAAATGAGATAAAGTTGGTGAGAATATCTTTGGAGATATGGGCTTGGCAGCTGGTACCAAGAGACATTAATTGTGCTGACATAGGCTTGACTTTTGAGGCATAACACTACTTAAGGCTTCAGCTACCACATTGGCTTTTCCAGGTTGATACTTGATTTCACAATCATAATCTTTTACTAGCTCTAACCATCTCCTTTGTCTCATATTAAGCTCCTTTTGGGTGAAGAAATACTTCAAACTTTTATGATCAGTGTAAATATTACTCTTTACCCCATACAAGTAATGCCTCCATATCTTTAATGCAAAAACTACAGCTTCTAACTCTAAATCATGCGTAGGGTATCTTGTCTCATACTCTTTCAACTGTTGAGAAGCATAAGCTATTATCCTACCTAACTGCATCAACACAACACCAAGTCCCTGAAGTGAGGTATCTATATACATATCATAGTCTACACCCTCATATGGTAACACCAGAATAGGAGCTATGGTAAGTCTTCCTTTTAACTCTTGAAAACTCTCTTCACATGCATCTGACCATATGAAAGGAGTTCCCTGTTTGGTAAGAGTTGTAAGCAGCTTAGCTAACTAAGCAAATCCTGCTACAAACCGCTTGTAATAACCTGCAAGCCCCAAGAAACTTCTAACCCCTTTCACTGTCTTTGGTCTATGCCACTCTAGGATTGCCTTTACCTTACTGGGATCTACTGACACACCTTATTTTGAGACAGTGTGGCCCAAGAAGATAACTTGATCCAGCTAGAACTCACATTTAGAAATTTGGCATACAACTTCTTATCTCTCAATCGCTGTAGCACAAATCTCAAATGTTCTTGATGCTCTTCTCTTGTCTTAGAATAAACCAGGATGTCATCAATAAACACTACTATAAATCAATCAAGACAGTCATGAAACACCCGGTTCATCAAGTCCATAAAGACTACTGGGGCATGTAATAGCCTCTTTCTACTCATATACTTATAAAAGATACATAATGAAAACACATGGAAAATAACATAAATAGTTGGGCCCAAAATTTTCTTTCATTAAACATATATATGTATATAGATATTCTTTACACAAAAATTGTATCATGTACAAAAGTGATCAAAAACATGGTGGACAGTGTAGCCATTTCCCTTCGCTTTCCGACGCCCATCCGACCATGTCCTCACCTAGATCCTGCAAAACATAGGAAACAACGGGGTGAGCACTAAAACAATGCTCAGTAAGTAAATCCTCTACTCATCTAACCCCGTAACTCTCTCTACTTCTTTCCTTACAATTCTCATTTACTCTTTCTCTTATACTTCTCTCTATTTTCTCTTTCTCATAATCTTTTCTACTAACTCTCTTTAGTAAGTCACGGCCTCATCTTACCAGAGGCACGGCTGGGACTCACTCCCGCTCTGCGTGACTTCTACTCATTCTAGCCTATCGGACTCGGATATGCATGGATTCAGAACCCTTGGCCATGTGAGTGTATAATCTCTCTCTCTCTCTCGAGTGCTCTCGAGTATAGCCCTCATCTGCATGCACTCTCACGGGCTACGCCACTTCTCTCTCTCATACTCATGCCGCTCTCTCAATGCGGCGTACATGCGCAAATACTTTACCCATTACTCACGGATTCCCCATCGCACAACCTACTCTATGCTCTTTTCTCTCTTTTATTCTCTAGTGCTCAATCTCTCTTTCTTTTTACTAAAGCTCACACTCAAAATTCTCTATTCTTTTTCTACTCTTTCTCTAATGCATAATTAATGCATATGGATGACTCATGCTCATTAATGCACGAATGAAATGCAACTATGCTATGTAGTAATAATTAAGGCTTTCTACTCTTACTCATGCTTCTCTTAAGCATTTCATCATACAACTCATGTGCATATAAAACTCTATGTTAATAATAACTCTTCTCTTCTCTTGAACCTTCCCAATATGGGAGAAAACTCTCTCATAAACTGTAATTTCCTGTCAATGAAATAAACACTTCTATAGGGTTTACTCAAACTCCTTTCAACTTCAATCAAACTCAACTCAACACCATAAAATCTCAACACTTCTTATATTCCAATACATTCAATACTCATTAATAACTATAATCTCATCTCATCTCATCTCAATTTCTCAATGAACATAAGATATACACATACATACATAAATATCTACTCAAAAGAGTTCTTAACTCTCCACTTGGGTTGGATTTACTTACCTTGTGAAAAAGTGACTTCTCTAGTACTTTTCTTTTCCCTTGTTATCTTATCTTCTCTCTACAACAACTCAAAACAACAACAACCATAAAAGACTTCAATATAACTATAAGCAAACTCACATCCAAAGCAAGAATCCTTACCTTAGGATGCTTTAGATTCAAACTCTACTAAAATTACCCCCAAAAGCTCCCTAAAACTCCTTAGAAATCTTTGAAAATTGAAAGGAAACTTGAGAGAATTTAGAGAATGGTTATGGCGGTGGAAATGAACGAAATTGAGGGTTTATTTCACTTAACCCTTTTTAACTCATAAGATAACCATCACTTCCTAACTTTGCCCTTGCTCTTCCTTGGAAATTCCATCTATATCCTTTGATTCATTTCATTCACAACCCCACACTAACCTATTCTCCATGAAATTTCTTTAAATTTTACTCCCCACTTTTCCTGCTAATTAGGGGTAGAATGGTCATTGTGCCCCAAAGGAAGAATTCTCTAGAAACTTAATACACATTTTGTCAAGCCCTTTGCCGAGGCGAAGAATCTTTCTTCGCCCCAGCGAAAAATTACAGAACCTACACCATAGGTTGCAGGGCTTCATCGCTGCGGCGAAGTTTCTTTTTCGCCCTAGCGAAGTCTGTAACACAAAAACTTCGCCAAGTTTTACAAATTTCAGGGCAACCACTCAACCAACTCACAATATCCATTCAACCAAGGCCAACTAAATATTATTACCACTAAACAAACTCAATTAAAGCTGAATCAATGAACATTTAAGCAATACAGCAAATCTTAACTACGTACCTCAAGCGGGGCATTATAGGGCATTAGTTAACCCGAAAGACATCACTACAAACTCATAATGCCCCTATCTAGTTCGAAATGTAGTCTTGGCTATATCTTGCTCTACAACTCTTACTTGATGATAACCTGACCTCAGATCAATCTTTGAAAACACTGCTACTCTTTTAAGCTGATCAAATAAATCATCTATGCGAGGTAACCAGTACTTATTCTTCACTGTCATTTTATTCAACTTTCTGTAATCTATGCACATCCGTAGCGACCCATCTTTCTTCTTTACAAATAGAATCAGAACACCCTAGGGAGAATGGTTGGGTTGAATAAAACCCTTGTCTAGGGGTTCTTGGAGCCACTTCTTTAATTCCTGGAGCTCGGCTGGGGCCATACAATAAGGGGCTTTAGAAATCGGTGTTATTTTTGGTGCCAACTCAATGCTAAATTCCATTTCTCTTTCTGGAGGTGAACTTGGCAAATCATCTGAAAATACATCTGGAAACTCCTAGACTACTGGCACATTCTGGATCTCTAATCGAGGGACATCACTACTTTGCACCACATTGGCAATATACACAAAGCACCATTTTCTTAACATTTTTCTAGCTTTTACGCTGCTGATTAACATACTAAGCTGATGGCCCTCTTCGAAACTGAACTTATCGCCGTCATCAAAACTAAACTTTGCTTTCTTCTTTCGGCCATCAATCTCTACTCCATATCTCCTTAGGAAATCCATGCCCAAAATAACATCAAAGTCGGGCATATCAAATACAATCAAATCCACTGTTAACATTCTTCCATGGATCATTACGGACTCCCCTGAAAGCATCTCCTGAGCTACCGCACTATCACCATCTAGCAATTCTATCTTAATGGGCTGATCTACTATAATAGGTTTCAAACCCAATCTCTCTATAATCCCATGTGTAATGAATGAGTGTGTGGCTCCATAATCAACTAATGCATAAAGGGGAACTGAAGGAAATAATAACTAACCAGTAACTGTAGAGGGGTTGGTCTCGACTTCACTCTGTGCAACTATAAATACCCAGGCATTAGTACCTCTAGATGTCCGTGCTATCGGTGTAGGAGGGGCCTTATAGTCTTTCATCATATGCCCTGGCTATTGGTATCTAAAACACACGTTTCAGCCCACATCCCTGAGACACTCTCCTAGATGATGTTTCCTATATTTCTGACAATGGGGAAACTCAAAAGTCCTCGACCTTTTATTCTTCTCATCCCTCTTGTTCTTCTTTAACTGAAATCTTTTCTTATTCATCCCTTCTCTATTGCTGGGAGCATCAAATCTGTCTCTCTGTGGAGCGGGAGGTGGAATACTGGGCATTGCTGCTGATGGAGTCAATGGAGTTAACTTATTCACAAATACTTCAGCTCGTAAAGCTCACTCCAAAGCCTCACTGTCAGTCTAAGGGGGCTAGGCACCTACTATCACATCTCGAGCTATTTTTGGTTTCAGCCCATGCATAAACTTGTTCATCCTTAATTCTAGTGTGCTTATTATACCTGGTGCAAACCTCGCCAAGGAATTAAATCTATTGGTGTATTTTTTCACTGAACTAATCCCCTATCATAGGCTAATAAATTCATGTATCTTTTCATGAATTCTGTCAGCTATCCTAAATTCCACCTCAAAAAATCGTCTGAAATCTCCTTAGGTCATAGTGGCTACATCATGAGTATCCTCCATCAGCTCCCACCATATTCGGGCATCACTCTTAAATAAAAAAACTAGCATACTAGATCTTCTCCCAATATATCATGGGAAAAAGTGTTGTCGTACGCTCCACAGATCTAATCCATTCTTCTGCCACTACTGGGTCAGTCATACCTCTAAATTCTAACGGCTGATGCTGACTAGGTAACCCATAAATAGGTTCAAGACGACTTTGCACTATTGGAGGTACCAGCCTTTCTCTCACATCTCTAGTGGTCGGTACTACAACTGGTATCTCAACTCTCTCCAATATAGGTCTCCCCTAACTCTCTACCAATACACGCTGAATAATGTTACGAATCCTCACTTCACTAGGACATGGAGAGTAGATCCTTGAAGCTTGCTTGAGTCCATAAATGGATCTCTGCAATTTGCATATCTTCTCAACTTGCCCATCAAGAACGAAACCATCAGGTTGTGTCATATACACATCCTTTTCAAGGTTTCCGTTCAGGAAAGTCGTTTTGAAATCCATTTGCCAAATCTCATAATCATGATATGCAGCAATCGCAAGTATAATCCGGATAGATTTAACCATGGCAACCGGCGAAAAGGTTTCCACATAGTCAATACCATGAATTTACTTGAAACCTTTGGCAACCAGTTGTGCTTTATAAGTGTGCACCTTGCCATCCATGTCAGTCTTCTTCTTGAAGACCCATTTACACCCTATGGGTTTTACTACTTCAAGTGGTTCTACCAGAGACCATACTTGGTTCTGGTACATGGAGTCTATCTCAGATTTCATGGCTTCAAGTCATTTAACAGAATCTGGATCCAATATAGCGTCTTGGTAGGTTTAGGGTTCATCGTCTTGGTAGACAAGTGCGTCACCATGTTGAGTCACGAGATAACCATATCTCTTAGGCTCATGGCTTACTCTCCCAGATCTACATAGCTTATGTGTTACTTAAGGTGGTTCACTTTGATCCACAAGTTGTGGAGTAACCTCCTAATGATGTTCAACCACTACTTGTGCCACATTTTCCCGTCCTTCGTCTAGTATATCTTGTGGCTCTAGAACTTTATCGAGTTCTACTTTTCTCCCACTAGTACTTCTTACAAAAAATTCCTTTTCTAGGAAGACACCAGTACGAGCAACAAAAATTTTGTGCTCTTCTAGATGGTAGAAATAGTATCCTTTGGTCTCTTTAGGATACCCCACAAATATACATTTGTAGGATTTTGGGCCCAGCTTGTTTGAAGTCAAATTCTTGACATAAGCTTCACAACCCCAAATCCTTAGATAACACAAATTGGGCTTTCACCATTCCATAGTTCAAATGGAGTCTGGTCTACAGACTTTGACAGCGCACGGTTCAAAATGTGAAGTAACCATGTCAACTTGTACTTCATTCCTGAATTCTTTGAACTTATCAAAGACTTCAAATTTATGTCTCATGAGGTAGACATAACCATATCTACTGAAATCATCAGTACATGTGATGAAGTAGGAATATCCACCTTTGGCTTCAACTGTTAGTGGACCACATACATCACTATGGATGATGCCTAACAGTTTAGTAGCCCTTTCACTTTGTCTTGTGAAAGGTGACTTGGTCATCTTGCCTAAAAGGCATGACTCGCATACCTCAAATGATTGGAAGTCAAAAGGGTCCAAAACTCCATCCCTTTGAAGTTTTGCAATGCGGGTCTGATTAAGATGATCCAATCTACAATGCTAGAGGTATGTATGGTTTTGTTTGCTATGTTTAGCTTTTTTAGTTTCAACATTGAGAATATCCTTATTGTTCAAATCAATAACATATAATCTGTTATATAACCTTGCAATTCCAAATAGAATAACATTCAAACTGAAGGACAACAATCCATTAGAAATCTCAAAACGATATCCTATATTATCCAAAGCGGATACTGAAATAATGTTTCTAGAAATCATAGGTACAAAATAACAGTCTTTGAGGTCTAATAATAAGCCCGAAGGCAAAGACAAACAATAATTCCCTATAGCTAATGCAACCACATGTGCTCCATTTCCAACTCGTAGGTCTGTTTCTCCCTTGGCGAGCAATCTACTCTGCCTTTGTCCCTGCACATCAGTACAAATGTGAGTACCACATCCTGTGTCAATGACCCAAGATGTTGAAGGAGAGAGTTAATCTCAATCATAAACATATCTGAACTCGAAGCATCTGACTTCTTCTTGTTTGTGAGGAAAGCCTTACAATGCTTCCTCCAGTGACCAAGCTTGCCACAATAGAAGCAGACTGTTAGGAAACGGTCCATATATGCAGCAGAAAACCAAAAATCATAATAACAAGGATCATTCCCATTGAGCCAAGATCAAAGGTACAATTTTATAGTTTATGTTAAAATAGAAATTTGCAGAAATTAATCATGAGTTTAGAAAAATATGTGCACGTTTGGAGGCTCCTCCAAATTTATCAATGAACATTTTTGCTACCGACCCAAGTATAGGATCGAACCCACGTAGTCCACATGAAGACAATCACAAGGAACTAAGGAGGGATTTGCTAGATCCTCCTTAGCCTTAAGAATCAAGAAGAAGAAAATCAAAGAGATTTGATTTTAGGCTAAACCAAAAACTAGCGTGGGAGAGAGTGAGAGGGATTTTGTGTATTTCTTTTAATTAGAAGTGATCAATCACTATAAAAAATCACACACACATTTTCTTTTATAGTGATAACTTAGTTGCCCTAGTCCCATATGGAATAAGCTTGGGCTCCAACCCAAACACCCCATGTTACCAAACACTCCCAATTAGATATTTATTTTTATTTCATCATTATCTCAATTAAAAATCAATTAATATATATATTTAATATATATTAACATTTAACAATAACGATGATTTAATTAAATATATGCAAACACATATTTAAATGTAATTTCACTTGTTTAATTTTTCTAATAAATTAAATAAAGACTACGACCTCAGCAAATTTAATTGCATTGTGAAATTACCAAAATACCATTTTGCCTGAAGAGATGAAAACGCCCTTCTTTCTTCTTGAGTCTTTAATTTATCTTCTATGTGCATGACCCATATGCTCCTCATCATACCGGTAGTGTATAGTATCGCGATTAACACCAATTAATCATCTCACTAATACACATACCAAGATTGGCCCTTAGCAAGGCATTATGGCCACACGATAGATTCGGCAAAGTAGCTACCTGTCAACGATATGGTTACCATACAATTCAATCCTTTCATCATCTGTTATTTCGACGAGACGAAGGCATAGAAATAGTGTCAACCTTCGGTTACTCTCGATATTATGTATTCAATTTCTAGAACAATGACCTGTATTATAATCCGGATAGAGCAACAACTCAATCCCACTGTGGCCACCGTTTTAGTGTCATTGCCATATACTGAAGTGCATCGTGAGATAACTTCTCTCGTACCCGGGAGTGATGAATCCTCTATCAATCCACTATAGTCTTGATACACTCCTTGATGCAGCCAATCACCACCGTATTGACAACTCTGAATAGAACTGCGTTAGGCTAGCGTCAAACTACACCAATCGGGGCACAAGGCACTCCAGTGATCTCAAGTCTAAGGATCACATGCACCACCATTCGTTAGAGGATTTGTTCCATAGACACTGGGGTTACCATCCATATGGAATCCTCTGGTGGGTCAGTCTAGTGAACTTGCTGCGGTGTATTCGCCTACAGCAAGCACCCATGTGTTGCACCAGGTTGTCACCAAACAACCTTGACAAGTGAGATTAGTCAGTGCCTTTTGATAGTGTCGTTCAACACTATGATAGCCTTACCGTATTATCTATGCCCTTACTTCAGAATAATACTGGGGCTGCGGACGTTTCTAGAATGACCACCATATGTGCTCATAGGGTTCTCACTATCAAGATTTGAAACACTTGATACAGTCGTCACGGTTCTACCATTCTAAGGACATATATCAATACATATTGCAATAATAATGATTTATGCGATATAGAATAAAATGCCTTTTATTGATTAATGAACATTATTACAAAGAGTCAATTCTACAATAATTGATTGGCTCTAAGGCATCTACTCTAACACATACTACCTTCCTACCTTTCCCAATGCCACTCGCAGGCTTGAAAGCATCCTATCCCTTAGGCTTGGGCTTGGGATTGGCCTTGACCTTTCCTTTGCCCTAACCCTTTCATTTACTAGCAACTACCAGTAAAACAGGCTTGGACTTCTTCAAGTCTTGTTTTGCAGTCCTTAGCATGTTTAAAGGCTCCAATAGGGTTTTCACTATAGCGTTCATATTGAAGTTCATTTTGAATGGTGCATAAGAGTCAAGCAAGGATTGCAGAATTAAATCCACTTGTAATTCTGCATCCAACTCAAACCCCAAAGTCTTAAGCCTCTCCATGTGCTCGATCATTTTGAGCACATGAGGGCCAACTTGAGCTCCCTTATCAGGCAACTTCCAAACAGTGCTTTTAACACCTTGTACCTCTCATGTCGAGCATTCCCTTCGTAAAGCTCCTTGAGGTGTAGAATAATGGCAGCAGCGTCCATATTCTCATGTTGCTTTTGCAACACTGGTGTCATCGATGCTAACATCAAGCTTTGAACGTCATCAGCATCATCAAGGAACTTTTGATAAGTATCCTTTACTTCCTGAGTAGCATCAGGATCAGGCTCAGCCAAGTATGGCTTATCAAGGATATACAATTTCTTTTTGAACTTAAGCATAATTTGAAGATTACGATACCAGTATGAGAAATTGGATCCATCTAACCTGTTTTCTTTCTTGACAATCGGTCGCAGGTTCATGCTCATTTTTAAGTGAATCTACAATTCAAAAAAGTAAAGTTAATATAATGTTTATTATTTCTTAATATGGTCTTTTATTAAAAACACTCCCACTATTTTCCTCAAGCCAATAGCCCTCACAATTAACTCAGGAAATCCCGTTGGCTTTCCTAGTGGACTGAGATCCCATTTAGCCCATTTCAAACCTTTATTGTGGTGAACAAGCCAAAATGGGTTGATTAGGTAGGCCAACAAACTTAATCCACACCAATTGATAGCTCCCACTACCAACCTCAAATGTGAAGTAAGCCCACAAGCCAATCACACAATCCAACGGCCTAGCCATCGTCCTCAAGTGTGATTCCTAGTATCAGTAGAGTGGACACTACATGTTGCCACATACACTCAACATGTGTACTTCTTTACTATGCCTATGACGTGTTTATCAACCTTCGCTGTGGCGAACAAGCAAAACTGTCATTTTAAGTCGACCCATTATCATTAAGGAAAACTCCAATGAATTGTAACCTCCCACTGGTAGAAGTGTACCCTTCGTTGTGGTGAACAAGGTTCCGACGAACAGTGGTTTGATTAAAACCATGGTGACGGAAGGCATACGTGACTTAATATATCTTATTTGAGGGTTTTTATTTAATGTCTCACCATATTATTATCCTTGTTAGAATGTCATTGTTTAGCATGTTATTGAACATTCAACCTTAGCATGCATTCTAAACAAAAAATTAAACGTGCCGGTACATGGCCAACTAAAACCGATTTCCTCGAGCCTAGAGGATTTGGTAGGTCAACCTAGGGTTTAAAAGTTAATCTTGGGTCTTCAAGTCATTCCTATTCATAGCTCCTTCGTTTCTTCTTCATGATCATTACAAATAATTTTATAATAAAAATCTTATTCTAATTTACATCAATAAAATAGAAACTTCACATTACATACGAGGGGAATGAGATGAGGAGAAGAAATACATGGAGATTTAAGAGAGAGAGACAGGACACATAGGTCCTATTTGTTTATCAAAATTACAAACAAACCCAATAAACAATAAATAATAGGTCTAAGGCTCATGTACTAGGCACCATGCAATTATCAAACAAGAACATTGCATACATTAAAAAACAATCAATTTTTGAATTGGGTCGGTTGAATTATCAAGTTACCACCTTAAACGTGCAGAATGAATATTGGCTTTAAAGGCTCAAAAACTGCACTTTAGCCCCTGTGTGAAAAACGGAAAGCAAAAACGAAATAGTAGGTTTCTTGCTGCAGCAAAGAAAATCGTCGCCCCGGCGAAGTTCATGCACACATGATTGTTGTGACAAAGTTTTATTTTGCCGCGGTGACTGTGAACTTCCAAAAAACACAAATCATTCCAAAGAGTTTTATGCCACGGTGAAGTGTTATTTCGTCGCGGCTAATGTCGCAAAACAGTGAATCAGGCATAGTAACGTCTTTTGCAATTTTTCACATAATGACACGAATTGAAATCAAATCAAATGCTTAAACATTCGACCAGGACACTAACCAACCAATACACATTCAATCAACACATTATTTAATCAATTGATTAATTAAGACATTCAACATATAGAACTTTTCCAGATTAAAAAAAAAAAAAAAACACTTCAAATCATGCAATAACATGTTATCAAACAAATATACACGTTATCAAACATCAATTAAACAATATAATCTAATACCCGAGGCTTTGATACAACTGTAAGTAATTGATCTACCATACATAGCGGAAAATAAAAATTCAATTGGTAAATCAATTACCTATCTTTGCCAAGATCCGAATATAGATTATACCGTTTACATGTTTATAAACAAAATCTGTATAAAGTAAATCCATTCAAGGATTAGAATACTTATGTACGTTTGGAGGCTCCTTCGAATATCTCTGATTTCGAACATGAACACTGTTCATCGGGGGGTACTGTTCATGGCACTGTTCACCTATTACTATTCATGATTACTGCTCATGTACTGTTCATAATCTACTGTTCACATGATTCTTCGCTAATAGATCCAAAGTAGGATCGTACTCATGGAAGTCCACACGAAGATAATCCGTAGAACCCTTGATTATTTTGCTAGAACAATCAAGGGCTTCAAGAATCAAGAAAGAAGAACAAGAAAAATTTTCTTGCTGAGAGAGAGAGATAGGGTGGCAAGGGTTTTTTTTAATGAATAATTCCTCTTTATTTTTTTATGTTTTAATTTTAAGTTGCACTTATATAGTGCGACAATTAAAACCCCATTCCACTTAGGAATAGCCATGGGCTTCAACCCTAGTTCACCCTTGCAACCAAACACACCCTTTGTGGTATTTTAATTAATTAATTATTATTATAATTAAAATCAATTAATATATAATAATATATTAACATTCAATTAATAATAATAATTCATTTAAATGTATACATAGATATATTTAAATATAATCTCAATAATTTAATTTTAATATTAAAATTAAATACAGGCAACAACCTCAGCAAATTTAATTGCACTGTGACATTACCAAAATACCTTTTTTGTCTTGAAAGATGAAAATACCCTTCTCGCAAATTGATTCTTAAATTATCTTCTAGGTGTGTGACCCGTAGGCTCCTTATAATATCGGCAGTGTGTTAGTACGCGATTAACACCAATTAATCATCTCTAGACCTGACAAAATGGGTCTGGACCACGGGTCGGCTCGTACCCGGGTAAAAAATATAGGGTAGGGTCTAATATATAAACCCATTTTTTTGAGACCCATACCTATACCCGGTCCAATAAATCATGATTTATACGGGTGAACCTGCGGGCACCGGGGTACCCGTATTTGCTAGTCACTATTCAGTTCACTAATGAAGCCTAATTTTATCACGCATTCACGCCTCTCACTCTCATTTCATCTCTCATCTTTGAATCTGATCTCTCACATGTCTGATCTCTCACTCTCAGTAAATCTATCGGGCCGCATCTCATCTCTTAGATCTCAGTAACTCAAATCTCTCCTAAGTCCTGCCTCTCATCTCAATCTCTCATCAGTCTTCTTCATGCCTGAAGTTCAACTCCTTGTCTCAGTCTCCCCTTCGATTAATATCAGTTCATCACTCGTCAGTCATTCCCATTCCCAGTACCACAGTCGCCGGTCGTCGTCACTCATCCTCATGGCTGGCAATGAATCCCTAACCACCTATTTGTGTGTTTGTGTTGTTTTTTTTTTTTGTTTTTTTTTAAATAGATTTTGTGTTTTTTTTTTTGTTTGAATGGTTAATGTAGGTTACTAGCTTATTGCATATTTTGTATGTGTTGAGTGTGTTTGTGTTGTTTTCGTTGAGTGTGTTTGTGTTGGGTTCCCCTGGTTGTTGGGTTTTGCAGGTGAAGGAGTTATAGATTTCCAACTCATTACAGATTTTAGAATTTCATCTTTGCAGATTATTACACTGATATAAAGACAAGCTTCCAAGTAAAAGAAACTATGAAGTGTGGAGGATAATCTTCTTCACAGATCCCTAATCTTGATACAAAGGTACTAAAATTTCAGTTTTGCATCTCTCTTAGCTGATCCTGCCATTTAGGGATGGGGACTTTACTAGAGCTGAATTATATATCTATTGAACTGAGTTAATTTGTTGCAAAACATGTACAACTCTTTTAGGCTAGATGTTGTGAGTGAGGTTTGGTCCAAATTTCCCTGTGTAGCATTCATACAGAGTATTATTCACCTTTGTGTATGTATAATGTAATAGACCAGTCTTCTCTTCTTTCTCCCTTTGTTCACATGGTGATTAGGCCAACATGACAACCTGTTAAATCTCACTGAAATGAGTATCTGAATTTAGCAATCTTGTTCACATGTGTATTTGCTAGTCACTGATTGCTCTTATTTATACTGATAAAAACATATTGCTCTTATTATCAGTTATGTACTTATGTGTATTTGCTAGTCACTGATTGCTCTTATTTCCTCTCCTAAGTACCAGTATTAATTGACTTTGTAATTTCTGAGACTTATTCTTTTTATAATAAAACTATTTACATATGTTTCTTTATGCTTTACAGCACTTCTATCTTTTGTTGAGGGTCCTCCATTTACCCTGCAGAGGCTTGGTGAGGTTACTATCTTTGTCTACATTTTCATACATATCATTGTTCATATTTATTGAGAAAATGCCCATTTTTACCAAAAATTGAGAAAGTTGACATTGATGTCCAAATTTCCATATAAATGTAGTTGTTTTATAATTATCTTGTAGACGATATTTACTTTTGACCACTGTACACCAATGTAATTTGTGTTCTGATTGGAATCTCATCCACTTTCCTTAACCATTAAGTTCCTTTTCTGCATATCATCACTCCCTGATTCTCGTTCAGCTCATAGCTTTGAAACTATCTTCCAATTTCTCAAGTATCCTTCTCCATTTTCCCAATCCCTAATTCTTCTTTCTTTTCCTTGTCACTTTCTTTGGAGTTTTAAAAGGAGATCAATAATATGGTCGCAAGCTTGATAGTACCCTTTACATTATGAAATTTGCAAATCAAACATTACCAAAAAAAAAAAAAAAAAAAAAAAAAAAAAAAAAAGAACATTACCGGCAAACATAATCTAGGGTTGATTACCACTTCTCTGTTCTCTGTTTATATTTTACAGCAATAACATTGCTACTAATGGACCTCACTTATCTTCTAATTTGGGTTTTGTATTGAACGGATCCTTTGACTGCACGAATATCTATCCAAATCTCTCAAGCTTGCTTTGGCACTTGAAAAAGTATGTTGCTTGGTAAGACATCTATTATATATTATATCTTTTTTTTGGCATGAGTGTTTGACATATTTTTAATAGGAAGCCCAAATATTGCAAGAAGTTTCTCACCTTATAATTTTAGCTTTGCAATATTGTATAATAATAAGCATTGGTTTAATTTCTTCATTTTTTATGTGGTGAATTAGCATGCATACAAGAGAAATTGAACATGCAATATTGTTTGTACGCAGTGTGTATATTTGTGAATGTTGGGGAAAATTCTATCTTGGCTTGCATGCAAACCACCGACACCTAAACTCCATTAATTAATGAAAAAAATTAAATAATGCAATTGCCAAATCTCGGCAGCAATCCAAAAGCATGTACATCAAAGAAGAAATCATGCCTAGTGGAAAATAAATAGAATCTTTGATATGCACTCGAACTTGGCTATATGGATATGAGTTTGAAGGTAACATGTTAACATAATATTTCATATATTTTATTATTTACATTTATTAATATTTGTAGTTGATCATTATTTTGTAGATGATGAGGTGAATGATGATTCAGATGATGATCTTGATGTGCCATTAACTAATCTCGAGACTATGGAATCAAGAGACTCTATCACGCCCACGCCCACGCCCACGCCCACTGTGGGATGAATATTTGCTGTCCTAAGAATGTTTTTTTGTTGAATTTTGGATTATGTATTTGTTTATTTTAGTTGGTATTTATAGTTTATTGACTTATTTTGTTTGTTTATGTGTAATTGTGTGATTAGTGATTTTATATTTATTTATTTTGATTGGTATTTGTAGTTTTGTATTATATGTTATTGTTTGTTTATGTGTTATTTGTTTATTTTGGTTCCTATTTGTTTATATTCTAAATTGAATTAAATTTAGAGTAGTTGATTTAGGGGTGTAAATGTAAAAAATTAAAACTGTAGGAATTTTGGGGGTGTAACTGTCATAATTGAAAACTATCAGGGGTGGAAGAAAAACTAAAATCTAGAGAGAGAAAAAACAGGTCCACCCATGGGTCCACCCATACCCGTATAGGGTAGGGCACGGGTCCAATATTTTGGACTCTTATATCTTGACCCGTATAAGGACTCATACACGTTTGACCCGTACCCCTTTGACCCGACCCGTACCCGGCCCACCCACTCGTTTTTCCAAGTCTAATCATCTCACTACACACAAACCAAGATTAGCCTCTAGCAAGGCATCATGGCCACCAGATAGATTCAGATTCAGCGAAACCGCAGCCTATCAATGGTATGGTTACCGTGCAATCAAATCATTTCATCAACTATTATCTCATCGAGACTGAGGTATAGAAATAGTGTTAACCTCAGATATCTTCGACATGTTTGTATTTAGTTAATGGACCAATGAAAAGAATATTAAATTGGATTGAGCATCAACTCAATCCCACTATGGCCACAGATTTAGTGTCATTGCCATTTATTGAATTACCCAGTAAGATAACTTCTCCTGTACCCAGAAGTGATGAATCCTTTGTCAATCCACCATAGTCTTGATACACTTCTTAATGCAGCCAATCACCACCGTATTAACAGCTCTGAATAGAACTGCGTTAGGCTAGTGTGAAACTACACCAATCGGTGCACAAGGCGCTCCGGTGATCTCAAATCTAAGGATCACATGCACCACCATTTGTTAGAGGATTTATTCAATAGACATTGGGGTTACCATCCATATGGAATCCTCTGGTGGGTCAGTCCAGTGAACTTGCCTACAGCAAGCACCCATGTGTTGCACCAGGTTGTCACCAAAAAACCTTGACAGGTGAGATCAGTCATTGCCTTTCGACAGGGTCATTTAACACTATGATAGCCTTACCGTATTATCTGTGCCCTTACTTCAGAATAATACTGGGGCTATGGACATTTCTAGAATGGCCACCATATGTGTTCATAGGGTTCTCACTATGAAGATTTGAGGCACTTAATACCCTCGTCATGGTTCTACCATTCTAAGGACATATATCAATACATACAATGATGATTTACGTGATATAGAATAAAATGCTTTTTATTGATCAATAAACATTATTACAAAGAGTCAATTCTATAATAATTGATTGGCTCTAGGGCATCTACTCTAACAATCTCTCACTTGCACTGTAGCCAATCATACATGTATTTAATACCAAATGATCTCAAGTACCTTTCATGCTTCTGCTGCGATAGAGGCTTTGTCAGTGGATCTATGAGATTGTCGTCATTATGCACTTTACTGATATGCACATCTTTCCTCTCAACTATCTCTTTGATGAGATGGAATCGTCTGAGTATGTGTCTAGACTTCTGATGAGACCATGGTTCCCTAGCTTGAGCTATTGTTCCATTGTTGTCTATTAGATCAACAATCGTGGAAACCACACCAAGTTCAGTAACTAACTTTTTAATCTAGACTGCCTCCTTGGCCGCATCTAATAATGCAATATACTCAGCCTCTATTGTAGAGTCCGCTACAATGCTTTGCTTGGAGCTCTTCCAGTTCACTGCACCCCCATTGAGACAAAATACAAGCCCTGATTGCGATCGATAATCATCTTTGTCCGTTTGGAAACTAACATCATTGTATCCTCTTACAGTGAGCTCATATTCCCCTCCATAAACCAAGAACATATCCTTAGTCCTCTTCAGGTACTTAAGAATATTCTTGACAACCATCCAGTGATGCTCACCTGGATCTGATTGATATCTACTACAAGTGCTTAAAGAACATGAGACATTAATCCGAATACATAGCATGGCATACATGGTGGATCCAATTGCTGATGCATATGGGATCCTCTCCATCCTATCTCTCTCATCTTGTGTTCTAGGACACAATTCTTTAGAGAGATAAACACCATGTGACATCGGAAGAAATCCCTTCTTGGATTCTTCCATACTAAATCTTTTCAGTACTTTGTCAATATATGCACTCTGACTTAGGCCAAGCAACCTACGCGATCTATCACGATAGATCTTTATTCCAAGGATGTAGGCTGTTTTTCCTAAGTCCTTCATGGAGAAGCACTTGGATAACCAAGTCTTTACCGACTGCAAGTTCGGTATATCATTCCCGATCAGAAGTATGTCATTGACATACAACACTAGGAATGCCACTGCGCACCCACCCACTTTCTTGTAAACACAGGGCTCACTTCATTCTTGATAAAACCGAATTCTTTTACAGCTTCATCAAAATGAATGTTCTAGCTCCTTGAAGCTTACCTGAGTCCATATATGGATCTCTGCAACTTGCATACCCTATCAACTTGCCCATCAAGAATGAAACCATCAGGTTGTGTCATATACACATCCTCTTCAAGGATTCCATTCAGGAAAGCTGTTTTGACATCCATTTGTGAAATCTTATAGTCATGATATCCAGCAATCTCAAGCATAATCTAGATGGATTTAATCATGGCAACTGACGAAAAGGTTTCTTCATAGTCAATACCATGAATTTGCTTGAAACCTTCGACAACCAGTCATGCCTTATAAGTATGCATCTTGCCATCCATGTCAGTCTTCTTCTTGAAGACCCATTTACACCCTATGGGTTTTACCCCTTCAGGTAGTTCCACCAGAGACCATACTTGGTTCTGGTACATGGAGTCCATCTCAGATTTCATTGCTTTAAGCCATTTAACAGAATTTGGATCCGATATAGCGTCTTTGTAGGTTCTGGGTTCATCGACTTGGTAGACTAGTACGTCACCATGTTGAGTCACGAGATAACCATATCTCTCGGGCTCATGGCGTACTCTCCCAGATCTACGTACCTCTTGTGCTACCTAAGGTGGTTCACTTTGATCCATAAGTTGTGGAGTAACCTCCTCATGATGTTTAAACACTTCCTGTGGCACATCATCCCGTCCTTCGTCTAGTATAATTTGTGGTTCTAGAATTTCATCAAGTTCTACTTTTCTCCCACTAGTACTTCTTAGAAAAAATTCCTTTTCTAGGAAGACACCAGAACAAGCAACAAAAATTTTTCGCTCTTCTGGGTGGTAGAAATAGTATCCTTTGGTCTCCTTTGGATACCCCACAAATATACATTTACAGGATTTTGGGCCCAGCTTGTTCGAAACCCCAAATCCTTAGATAAGACAAGTTGGGCTTTCACCCACTCCATAGCTCATATGCAGTCTTATCTACAGACTTTGACGACACACGGTTCAAAACGTGAGTCACAGTTTCTAGGGCATAACCCCAGAACGATGCAGGTAAATCATTAAAACTCATCATGGACCTAACCATATCAAGTAAGGTCTTATTCCTCCTTTTAAACACTCCATTGTGTTGGGATGTATACGAAGGTGTGAGTTGTGATACTATCCCACATTCCTTCAAGTATTCAAAAAGCCCTAAGCTTAAGTATTTACCTCCTTGATCCGACCGAAGAGCTTTAATACTTTTGGCTAACATATTCTGCACTTCATTCCTAAATTCTTTGAACTTATCAAAGGCTTCAGATTTATGTCTCATAAAGTAGACATAACCATATATACTGAAATCATCAGTAAATGTGATGAAGTATGAATATCCACCTCTGGCTTCAATTGTTAGTGAACCATATACATCACTATGGATGATGCCTAACAGTTCAGTAGCCCTTTCACCTTGTCCTGTGAAAGGAGACTTTGTCATCTTACCTAACAGGCATGACTTGCATACCTCAATTGACTGAAATTCGAAAGGGTCCAAAACTCCATCCCTTTGAAGTTTTGCAATATGGGTCTTATTAATATGACCCAATCTATAGTGCCAAAGATATGTCTGGTTTTGATCGCTATGTTTAGCTTTCTTGGTTTCAACATTGAGAATATCTTTTTTGTTTAAATCAAGAACATATAACTCATTATATAACATTGCAATTCCAAATAGAATACCATTCAAACTAAAGGACAACAATCCATTATATATCTCAAAATGATATCTCAAAATGATACCCCATATTATCCAAAGTGGATACTGAAATAATATTTCTAGAAATAGAAGGTACGTAATAACAGTTATGCAGTTCCAACAACAAGCCTGTAGGCAAAGATAAATAGTAAGTCCCTATAGCCAATGCAGCCACATGTGCTCCATTTCCAACTCGTAGGTCCCTCTCCCTTAGTGACCACTCTACTCTGCCTTAGTCCCTAAACATCAGTACAAATGTGATACCACATCCTTTTTCAATGACCCAAGATGTTATGGGAGAGAAGTTAATCTCAATCATAAATATACCTGAAGTCGTAGCCTTTGACTTCTTCTTTCTTATGAGGAAAGCCTTGCATTGTTTCCTCTAGTGGCCAGGCTTGCCACAATAGAAGCAGACTACTTTGCCTTTCCCTATGCCACTCTCAAGCCCAAGAGCAACCTGTCCTTTGGGCTCGAGCTTAGGTTTGGCCTTGGCCTTACCCTTGCCGTTACCCTTTCCTTTACTGACAGCAACCAGTAAAACAGGCTTCGACTTCTTCAAGTCCTGCTCTGTAGTCCTCAGCATGTTCAAAAGTTTCGATAGGGTTTTCACCATCGTGTTCATATTGAAATTCATTATGAATGGTGCATAAGTGATAATCCGAGGATTATACTATTTTATTTAGGCTTTTTGGTCGGATTTTAGATACTTCTTAGTTCGTTTATGCCTGAATTGCTACTTAATTCTATATATTTTATCTTTCAAGGCCAAATGTGCATTTTTAGCAAATAATGAGCGAATTGGAGTTTCTGGACCCAGAAGTAAGCGAATCTCAGAATTAGGGAAAGTTCTGAAGCGGAGTGAAGCACTATGAAGCTTGTTTCTGTGAGAAAGTATCGAAGATCGAAGATTCAAGGAGAAAATAAGCAGAGGGCAATTCTGTAAATTTAGAACTTTTCAGGAAGGTGCGCCGCGGCGAAGTCTATTCTTCGCCGTGGTGAAAGAAGCTAAACACAAGATTCTAGTTTAGTTTGTCGCCACGGCAAAATTCTTTCTTCATCGCGGCGAAGTCTGCAAAATTTTGTTTTCTACAAAACACATAGTTTTAGTTTAAGAAATTTTTAGGTCTTTGGGCGAGCTATATAAGAAAAACCCTGTCATTTTGAGAGGGGTTCGTTTGAGTTGCCTGGGTTTTCGTTTCTTTAGAGTAGCTTGACATTTTTGCAGAGAAAGTGAGAAGATTTGAGATTCAATCTGGTGGATTCTTCAACTAGGGGAGATCTCTACTCTTTTCTCTTTGTTTCAATATGTTAACTGTTGTGTTTACTGATTTTCTTGCTATTTGTGTTAATTTAGTTATGAACTAACCCATTTTGGGTTAGGGTTTTGATGTAATTCGGATTTCTATGGATTAATCAATTGATTATTGTTGCTTTTATCTTCTAATGCACATATTGTGTGGTTATTATGAGTTTTATTGATTTTGTTGGTTGAACATGATGAGATTGAGAAATGAGTTATGTTGAGCTTCTTGGGTAATCACCATTGTCGTATTGAATGCTAGAGATAGGTTTGAGAATCAATGAAATCAATCTAGGAGTCTATTAGCTTAATGAACTTGGATCTATTAATCTTCAAATTGTTGGGTGCGGAAGTTTAATAGGGAAAAGTAGGAATTCATAGCCTGAGAAGGTATGTTTGACAACTTAGAGAATTTGATTTAGAATCCGTGCATGTGAGTGTAGAAGTAGCATAATCCGTAGAATTAATCCATAGAGTCCGAATGAAGTCAAAACCCTAACCGTTTGTTAAATTGATATTACTCTTGTTTTAAATCTTGCTTTCATTAATTAGTTTTTAATACTCAGCAATTTTGTTTTTAGTTAATTTTTTATTTCTCCCATAAATCCAAACAATTTCGGTTTCTCCAACTTGAAAAACACGTAGGAAAATTAGTGCTTAACAACCAATCCTCATGGGAACGATACTCACTCATCACTTTATTACTTTGTGCGACTAGGGCACTTGTTATCATTGCATGTTGTAGTAACAACGCATCAAGTTTTTGGAGCCGTTTCCAGGGATTGATTTTTGTGTTAACATTGAGTTTTTCTTGTGTTAGCTAGATTGGAGTTTTGTTTTTGTTTTTCTTTGTTTGTTAGTTTTATTTTTGTTGTTCTTTTCTGTTGGCTTGTGATCTCACTTTTTCTCTCCTTTTGTGTAGTTTATGCGAAGAGCAAGACATTAGCAAGTGGTTCCTGTTGATCCAGAGATTGAAAAAACCACTAGAAGACTTAACAGAGAGAGAAGAGAACGAGAGGCTACAGTTGAACCGGAGGCCATAGTTGTTGAGATGGTAGAAAATAGAACACTAATAGAATTCTCAGTTCCCACAGTTGAAGGCAGTGGGTCAAGCATAAATAGACCAACGGTACAAGCCAACAACTTCGAGATAAAGCCAGCAATCATCAAGATGATTCAGCAGTCGGTACAATTTAAGGGAGATTTGAAGGAAGATCCAAATCTGCACATTGCCAATTTTTTGGAGATTTGCGATACTTTCAAGTCAAACGGAGTGTCAGATGACGCCATCAGATTGAGACTGTTCCCATTTTCATTGAGGGATAAAGCTAAGGGATGGTTGATGGCACTACCATCAGGAACGATCACAACATGGAATGATTTAGCATAGAAGTTCCTGACCAAATTCTTTCCTCCAGCAAAATCGGCAAAACTGAGAAATGATATCACATCATTTCCACAGGAAGAGTCTAAATCATTATATGAGGCTTGGGAAAGATACAAGGAATTACTGAGAAGATGTCCACACCATGGGTTGCCAGTTTGGATGCAAGTCCAAACATTTTATAACGGATTGATAGTTAATGTGCAAACTATGGTGGATGCAGCATCGAGAAGAGCACTGCAAAATAAGACACTGGAAGAAGCTCATGAGTTGCTTGAAGTTCTAGCAAGTAACAACTATCAAAGACCAAATGAAAGGATGCAACCGAAGAAATCTATGGGTCTTCATGAAGTTGATGCATACACAACCATTTTAGCCCAACTCACAGCACTTCAGAAGCAGTTGGGAAGTATGCAGGTAAACTCTATTCAAGCACCTCAACTAGCTTGTGATTTTTGTGCAGGTAGTCATGTGAGCAATGAATGTCAAGTGGGGAACACATTTGCTTCAACATCTTCATCATTGGAGCAGGTTAACTACTTGGCAGGAAATCAAAGGCAACCGAACAATCCGTACTCCAACACATATAATCCTGGTTGGAGGAATCATCTGAACCTGTCTTGGGGCAATCAGAATCAACAAAATCAGTAGAACAATCAATCGAACCAAAGAGCAATGCCAAACAACCAAGCAGGGGTGAACAATCAACAAGGTGAGCAAAGAGTGACAAAACTGGAGGATATGTTTGGAAAATTTATGCAAGAGACCATAGGTTTCATGAAGGAGACGAGGACGAATTTCAGAAATCAAGGGGCATCCATTCAGAACTTGGAGGTACAGGTGAGGCAATTGGTTGATAAGCTAAATAAGAGACCATAGGGTTCCCTACCAAGCAACATAGTGACTTACCTACATGAGCAAGCAAATGCAATAACTCTGAGGAGTGGGACAATTTTGGAAGAGGTGGAACAATCAAGGAAAGAAGAAAGTACATCAAAGGAAAAGGAAGATTCTGATGAGGAAGTTGATGAAGAGATTATTGCTGAATAGAAACCAACCAGTTCTAGGAAAGATCAACAAAAGCAGGAAGAGAGGCAAAGACAAAAGAAAGAGAAATTTCCATTTCCCGAGATACCACTAGAGTTGGCACATCACACCCCTCCCGTGCCTTTTCCTCAGAGACTCAAGAAAAAGAATCAGGATAAGCAGTTTTCCAAATTCATTGAAATATTTAAAAAACTGCATATTAACATTCCCTTTGCAGATGCATTGCAACAGATGCCGAGCTATGTGAAATTTCTCAAGGAGATTTTATCAAACAAAAGGAAGTTAGAAGATAAGGAAACAATTATGCTCATGGAGGAATGTAGCGCAATTCTACAGAAGAAGCTACCCCCGAAACTCAAAGATCCAGGGAGTTTTACTATTCCCTTTATTATAGGAGACATTAATTTTGATAGAGTTTTGTGTGATTTAGGTGCAAGCATCAATCTAATGCCTTTTTCTATTTTCAAGAGATTGGAAATTAGTGAAGTGAAGCCAACGACCATGTCGTTGCAGCTTTCAGATAGATCCATCAAACATCCGAGGGGTATAGTCGAAGATGTGTTAGTGAAGGTGGACAAAATTATTTTTCCAGCGGATTTTGTTGTATTGGACATGGAACAGGATAAGGAAATAACTCTCATTTTGGGAAAACCATTTCTGGCCACCGGGAAACCTCTCATTGATGTTCAAGAAGGAAAGTTACTGTTAAGAGTTCAAGATGACACAGTAACGTTCAATGTTTTTGAGGCTATGAAGTTTCCATCATAATCAGATTCATGCTTTAGTGTTTGACGTGGTGGCTAGTAGCAGAGGCTATTGAAGAGAACACTCCGCAACTACCTCTAGAAGCATGTATTGCCCAATAAAAAACAATAGAGGTAGATGAACTGGCAACGAATGAATGTGCTAGATTGTTGGAAGCATTTCAGCCGATGGTTGAGAGCCAAGATCTAGAATTTAAGGAATTTGATTTTGAGAAAGAAAAGGAAAAGGAAAGAAAGGAAGAACCTCCGAAACTTGAACTGAAGCCTTTACCTTCCCACCTCAAATATGTGTATCTTGGTGAATCTGAAACTTTCCCAGTAATCATTAGTTCAAGGTTGAGTAAATTGGAAGAAGAGCGGTTGATTCGGGTATTAAGAAAACATAGATAAGCAATTTGATGGACTATTTCGGATATTAGAGGCATCTCTCCATCTTTTTGCATGCATAAGATACTTATGGAAGATGATATCAAGCCTTAGGTGCAACCAGAACGGAGATTGAATCCTTTGATGAAGGAAGTGGTGAGAAAGGAGGTGGTGAAACTTCTAGATGCAAGCATAATTTATCCTATTTCAGATAGTCTATAGGTGAGCCCGGTGCAAGTAGTTCCGAAGAAAGGAGGTATCATAGTGATAAAGAATGAGAGCAACGAATTGATACCAATTAGGACGGTCACGGGCTGGAGAGTGTGCATTGACTACCGGAAATTAAATGAAGTGACAAGGAAGGATCATTTTCCACTTCCTTTCATTGATCAAATGTTGGAGAGATTGGCAGGGCATGCTTACTATTGTTTCCTAGATGGTTTTTCAGGATATAATCAAATTGCCATTGCTCATGAAGATCAAGAGAATACAACTTTCACTTGTACCTATGGCACCTTTGCGTATAGAAGGATGCCTTTCGGATTATGCAATGCACCAGCCACATTTCAAAGATGCATGATATCTATCTTTAGTGACATGGTGGAATGGTTCATAAAAGTCTTCATGGATGACTTCTTTGTTTTTGGTTCATCTTTTGACAGTTGCTTATCTAATCTTTCATTTGTTTTGCAGCGATGTTAGGAGACGAACTTGGTGCTCAACTGGGAGAAGTGCCACTTCATGGTACAGGAAGGAATTGTGCTTGATCACAGAATTTCAAAGGACAACATAGAAGTGGATCGAGCAAAAACAGAAGTGATTGAGAAGCTGCAACCACTATCCAATGTTAAGGCAGTTCAGAGTTTCTTGGGGCATGCGGGGTTTTATAGACGTTTTATCAAGGATTTTTCTAAAATCTCTAAACCCCTCTGCAATTTATTGATTAAAGATGTTGCTTTTGATTTTGATGATGAATGCATGCATGCCTTTCAAACTCTAAAAAAATTATTAGTGTCTGCACCTATTATTGCAGTTCCTGATTGAGGACTACCGTTTGAATTGATGTGTGATACTAGTGATTTTGCATTAGGAGTAATGTTAGGAGAAAGAAATAACAAAGTGTTGCATATAATTCAGTATGCTAGCAAGACACTTACAGATGCACTGTTGAATTACACCACCACTAAAAAAGAGTTGTTAGCTGTGGTTTTTGCATTTGAAAAATTTCGTTCATATTTGCTAGGTGCTAAGGTGATAGTCTACACGGATCATTCGGCACTCAAGCACCTATTGGCAAAGCAAGAAGCGAAACCTCGGCTGATAAGATGGATCCTACTACTACAAGAGTTTGAGTTGGAAATCCGAGATAAAAAGGGGTCAAAAAATGTGGTGGCGGATCATCTGTCAAGGATTGAACGACCAAGTCAGGAAGAGAAGAGGAACCCCAAATCAAAGAAACTTTCCCGGATGAGAAATTGATGAGAGTGGAAGAAGCACTGTGGTATGCAGATTTTGCAAACTACTTGTCATCGAGAGTGCTCCCAAATGGAATGACCATTTAGTAGAAGAGGCAGTTTTCTCTGACTTGAAGTATTATTTCTGGGAAGAACCATTTTTGTACAAACATTGTGCTGATCAGATGATACGTAGGTGTGTACCGGAAGAGGAGATGGAGAGTGTTCTACAGCATTGCCATGAGAGAGAAGTGGGTGGTCATTTTGGAGGAAGTAAGACAGCAGCCAAGGTCCTTCAATCAAGATTTTATTGGCCAACTTTATTCAAGGATGCCTTCCGGATGGTTCAGGAATGTGACCAATGTCAATGTAGTAGAAACATTTCGAAGAAAGATGAGATGCGGTTGAACAATATCCTAGTTGTTGAGATGTTCGATGTGTGGGGCACTGACTTCATGGGTCCTTTCCCTAATTCTTATGGGAACATGTACATTTTGGTAGTGGTGGATTACGTATCGAAATAGGTGGAAGTAGTTGCATTGCCATCCAATGATGCCAAGGTGGTGGTTAATTTTGTGAGAAATAACATTTTCTCAAGATTTGGGGTACCACAGGCAATCATTAGTGATGGAGGATCGCATTTTTGCAATCGGCAATTGGATGCGCTGTTAGGAAAGTATGGAGTGAAACATAGAGTTGTGATACCATACCATCCACAGACTAGCGGGCAAGTGGAACTATCGAACAGAGAACTTAAGGGGATTTTAGAGAAGATAGTTAATACATCTACAAAGGATTGGTCATGGAAGTTGGATGATGCATTATGGGCCTACCGTACTGCATTTAAGACTCCAATTGGTATGTCTCTATTTAGGATGTTGTATGGTAAGGCATGTCACTTGCCGGTAGAACTCGAGCACAAGGCATACTGGGCAGTCAAGCAGCTAAACATGGATTTACGAGTTGCTAGGGAGGAAAGGATGCTAACTTTGAATGAACTCGATGAGTTCCGTCACGAAGCATATGAGAATGCTCAGATTTACAAAGAAAAAACAAAAAGGTGGCATGACAAGCATATAAGGAAGAAGAACTTTGAAGTAGGTCAGAAATTATTGTTGTATAATTCTAGACTTAGGCTCTTCCCTGGAAAACTTAAATCTATATGGTCCGGACCCTTCATAGTTACAAGAGTTTACCCGTACAAGGCAGTGGAGGTGTCACAGGAAGAAAAGGGCACATTTAAGGTCAATGGACAGAGGTTGAAGCCATACATTGACAAGTTGATGAGTTGCAAGTCATTTCCCATCCAACTTGACATCCCCCCATGAGGACTTGAGAAAGTCGAGCTTCTGACTATAAACAAGCGCTCCTTGGGAGGCAACCCAAGTGTTTTCAATTGTTTGTTATTTTTTTGTTGTTTGAATTTGTTTAGTTGTCTTACAATTTAGAATGATTTTTATGTAGTGTGTTTTTAGGTGTTTCAGGTGAATTATCGAAGCAAGGTGAAAAAAGGAAATTTTCCAGATTTTGTCGCAGCGAAGAGGCGAATTACATTTTGCAAGAAATGGAATTTGAAAAGTCCCAGACTTCATCGCAGGGAAATTTTGTCTTCGCCGAAGTGACGTGCTCTCTAGAATTTTTCGCCGCAACGAAAAAAGTTGTGCGAAATTGACTAAGGAAATTTCGCCGCGGTGAAGTAAGTTCTTCGCCGCGGCACTGTAGGCTCTGGAAAGTTTTGACTGGGTTTAATTTTTCATTGAATGAAGAACTTCGCCGTGGCAAAAACTGCTTTTTATAAATAGTGAGTCGGACTCTTCATTTTCGCAAAAACTTCAAAACACATCCGAGAGCAAAACTTTTCCACCTTTAATCCAAAGCTTCTCCAGTGAATTTCCATCACTTTTCTTCACTCCTTAACCCTCATAAACACCAAAACAACTCATTTCAGCAAAGATTTGTGCGAAAAATTGAAGAAAATTTTTGAAACCCTTGGTTTTCAAAAATTGGGGTCTTGCAATTTGTTCCGAGATTGGTGAAATTAGTGGTGCAATCATCTTGGGTTTGGTAAGATTTCAAGTTCTCCAACATCTAAATTGCTCAATTTTGATTTTAGTGCTTTAAGTTTGAATATTTTGTTTGAATGTGTTGAGTTGTGGAACTTTGGTGAAGTAGTGCTTTGATTTGGAGTAAAGAAGTGTGGATCTTGATTTGTGTGGTGTTGAGGAGTTTGGGTTTTCAATTTTAGAGTGTTTATTGAGTTTGTACGAATAGTGGTTTTTGGGGGGCTAGGTGCAAAATTTTGAAACTTAGGTGTATTGTCAGGAGAGATTTGAATTGTTAGGTTGAATCCTTTGTTTGGGGGTGCATTTGGGTATTAACAGTCAAACCAAAAATGCCGCTCAAAGTACCTTCCAAGGGTAAAGGAAAAGGGAAGAAGGTGGACAATAGATTTGTTAATGACAAGGCTCGGCAACGATATGAAGGAGCAATCCAAAGGAAGGATAAGGGATTTATTGCCGAGTGTGGATTGGCCGTGGACGAACAGTGGAGTCGAGGGAGACGTTGGGAGTTATTTATGAGTGAACCTGCACATGCAGCCATAGAGCCAATAGTGAGAGAGTTTTATGCCAACCTCTTTGAGTGTGATCCTGAGCATGTATTTGTGAGGGGTATTGATGTGCCATTTGATGCGAAGGTCATCAATGATTTTTGCCACTTGCCTTCGATTTACTGTGATGAGTATCTAGAGTTTAAGAAGAAACAATTTGATGAGGATGAGATACTTAGGGTCATAGCAAAACCGGATACCCCTTGGGAAGTTTCGAAGAAGGGAAAGAAGAGCATTAAGGGAACTAATATGATACATATGGCTAGGTTGTGGCAGTACTTTGTGTGTGTGAGGATGATGCTGGAGATATATTATAGTTCTGTAACTTTTGACAAGGCATTGCTGCTTTACTCCATTGCCACCGAAAAGAAGATAGGTGTGGGGAAGATTATCATGACTAGTATACAGAATGCAGCCCAACCAAGGCGAGGCAGTTTCCCCTTCCCATATCTCATCACCGAGTTGTGTACTCGAGCGGGAGTGGAGAAGTCGGATGTTGAACCACTTATCCATCATGCACCAGTCATCGACACCAACTACTACAAAAAGCATCTTGAGCGTCCACCCAGTGAAAGACCCAGATCTGAGACAAAACAATAGAGAACCACACAAGGTACTACCCATATCATCCAATTCCACAGCCACAATAAAGGAGCTAATGCAACAGATGTTGGGTAAGATGAAACGGATGGAACGACGCCAAGGTTGGCTAGAAAGCAGACCCAGATGATGTATGATATGTAGCACAACTGTTTCTCCAAGCTCAACATTGATACTTCAAGCTTCCAATGGGCAGACTAGGATTTAGAGGAATGGATGGGCTCCGACACAGAAGATGACGACACCGAAGGAGAAGAGGAGGCCGAAGAATGAAACAGGAGCACCTGTTTTGTAGTTTATTTTTATTTTTAGTTGTATTGTCTTTTATTTTGGACATTGAACTAATTTTCTTTTGGTTTGGATTGTTTAATTTTGTTTGAACTTTTTAGTAGTCGTAAGGGCGAGATTAGGATTGTAATATTTTCATATTAGTCAGTGAAATTTTCTAACACAGTGGACACCACAACATTTCAATTGTTTTACAGATTATGGCGATAAGAAAGCCAATGAACGGGTGTGCATTCTGTTGAGTGAAACTTCGACTTCACGGATTAATCAGGGAACTATCTGTACCTTTGTAAATTCTATTTTTTCTATTCCTAATTTATGCATAATGTGACATTGGGGACAATGTCATCTTTAGTTTGGGGGTAGGAAAAATTTGAACAATTTTTTGTTTGTGTTTAGTTGTTTTTATGTTTTTTTGTGTATGTCAATGATGAATTATATAAGTCTATGATGAGAATAAAATTGTTGGGATTTTATTATTGAAAAATGTTAAGCATTGCTTCAAGTTTATGTTGGTTGACGAAATTTTTGCTTGAGGTTTGTTGAGTGGTTCAACCACCATTTTCATTATTTTGGCATGCTTAGATTCTTTTTATGTGATTAGGTAAAGTCTTGATAATGTTGGTGGACTCTAGAACCTAGTTGAGAAGTGCTTGAGGCGAAATTCTAGGAATAGACATTATTGAAGAAATGATTTAGAAAATTTTTCGAAACGTTTGAGCCTTTCCAGCCGACCATAGATTTTATCCCTAGTTACCCATTTGAGCCTTATGAAATCATCGTTGTCATATCTTTCTTGTGCAACCAATAATGCCCAAACCTTTCACCCTAAACACGTCCGCAACCTTTAAGAGAATTCTAAACCTAATGCAAACACAAAGAGATTGGAGAGTTGTGTGAGATGCTTACAAACTAAAAGATTAGTTTGGGGGCTCTGAGAAGAGGCAAGACGAATAAGAGGGATAATTAACCTCAAATTGATTATTGTTGTTTTAAAATATATATATATATATATATAGTAAAATAAAATAAATTTTTGAGAATTGCAATTCAGAAGTAAAAATAAGAAGTGCACATGTTTTTGGGTTTTTAAAATGGTTGACATCTTGAGTGGTGGTTGAGAAAGAAAGTGGAAGTTGATTTAAGTCTTAGTGTTTGCTTAAAGGAAACCGAGTTCCCTTGCTTAGTTTATCCTTTCCTTTTCTTTGAAGCCCACTAACCAAGCCTAACGTTACAAGCCTATAAAGACCTTTTGATCTTTAGTGATGTCTAATCCTCATTAGTGGAGAGTAGTTTAGGCTTATGGAGTCTGCCGCCATTTGATAAACTTTACATTTCTGCATAAAATAATCAGGGACGTCAGAATGTGGACTGAAGTTGGGATCACCTACTCGGGGGACCAATGGAGAAAGATAATCGATGCAACTTATAACTTCTTGGAGTGTTGAGCATTTTTTAGTAATAATTTTTCAACAATTTTTTAGACTTGTTTAAATTCTAGGCAATTCTTATGTTGAGTTTGAGTCTAATTTTTATCTTATCATTTTCAGTTTAGTTGTTTTGAGTTTTTGGTTGTTGTTATTTTTCTTTCTTTGTGTTTTGTACCTGATGCTCGGGGACGAGCATGTCTTTAGTTTGGGGGTATTTGATAATCCGAGGATTATACGATTTTATTTAGGCTTTTTAGCCGGATTTTAGACACTTCTTAGTTCGTTTATGCCTGAATTGCTACTTAATTCTATATATTTTATGTTTCAGGCCGAAACGTGCATTTTTAGCAAATAATGAGTGAATTGGAGTTGATGGATTCAAAAGTAAGTGAATCTCAGAATTGGAGAAAGTTCCAAAGCGGAGTGAAGCACTATGAAGCTTGCTTCCATGAGAAAGCATCGAAGATTGAGGATTCAAGGAGAAAGCAAGCAGAAGACAATTCTGTAAATTCAAAACTTTTCAGGAAGGTTCGTGAAAGAAGCTAAGCATGAGATTCCAGTTTAGTTCGTTGTCGCGGCGAATTCTTTCTTCGTCGCCGCGGCGAATTCTTTCTTCGTCGCCGCGGCGAATTCTTTCTTCATTGCGGCGACGTCTGCAAAATTTTGTTTTCTCCAAAACGCAAAGTTCTATCTTAGGAAAGTTTTAGGTCTTTGGGTGAGCTATATAAGAAAAACCTTGTCATTTTGAGAGGGGTTCGTCTGAGTTGCCTAGGTTTTCATTTCTTTAGAGTAGCTTGACATTTTTGTAGAGAAAGTGAGAAGATTTGATATTCAATCTGGTGGATTCTTCAACTAGGGGAGATCTCCACTCTTTTCTCTTTGTTTCAATATGTTGACTATTGTGTTTACTGATTTTCTTGCTATTTGTGTTAATTTATTATGAACTAATCCATTTTGGGTTAGGGTTTTGATGTAATTTGGATTTCTATGGATTAATCAATTGATTATTGTTGCTTTTATCTTCTAATGCATAGATTGTGTGGTTATTATGAGTTTTATTGATTTTATTTGTTGAACATGATGAGATTGAGAAATGAGTTATGTTGAGCTTCTTGGGTAATCACCATTGTCATATTGAATGCTAGAGATAGGTTTGAGAATCAATGAAATCAATCTAGGATTCCATTAGCTTAATGAACTTGGATCTATTAATCTTCAGATTGTTGGGTGCGGAAGTTTAATAGGGAAAAGTAGGAATTCATAGCTTGAGAAAGTATGTTTGACAACTTAGAGAATTCGATTTACAATCCATGCATGTGAGTGTAGAAGTGGCAGAATCCATAGAATTTATCCATAGAGTCCGAATGAAGTCAAAACCCTAACCGTTTGTTAAATTGATATTACTCTTGTTTTAAATCTTGCTTTCATTAATTAGTTTTTAATACTTAGCAATTTTGTTTTTAGTTAATTTTTAATTTCTCCCATAAATCCAAACAATTTCGGTTTCTCCAACTTGAAAAACACTTAGGAAAATTAGTGCTTAACAACCAATCCTCATGGGAACAATACTCACTCATCACTTTATTACTTTGTGCGACTAGTGCACTTGCTATCATTGCATGTTGTAGTAACAACACATCAAGTTTTTGGCGCCGTTGCCGGGGATTGATTTTTGTGTTAACATTGAGTTTTTCTTGTGTTAGCTAGATTGGAGTTTTGTTTTTGTTTTTCTTTGTTTGTAGTTTTATTTTTGTTGTTCTTTTCTGTTGACTTGTGATCTCACTTTTTCTCTCTTTCTGTGTAGTTTATGCGAAGAGCAAGACATCAGCCAGTGGTTCCTATTGATCCAGAGATTGAAAGAACCACTAAAAGACTTAATAGAGAGAGAAGAGAACGAGAGGCTACAATTGAACCAGAGGCCGTAGATGTTGAGATGGTAGAAAATAGAACACTAACGAAATTCTCAGTTCCCACAGTTGAAGGCAGTGTGTCGAGCATAACTAGACTAGTGGTACATGCCAACAACTTCGAGATAAAGCCGACAATCATCCAGATGATTAAGCAGTTGGTACAGTTTAAGGGGGATTTGAAGGAAGATCCAAATCTGCACAATGCCAATTTTTTGGAGATTTGCGATACTTTCAAGTCAAACGGAGTGTCAGATGATGCCATCAGAATGAGACTGTTCCCATTTTCATTGAGGGATAAAGCTAAGGGTTAGTTAGTGGCACTACCATCAATAACGATCACAACATGGAGTGATTTAGCATAGAAGTTCCTGACCAAATTCTTTCCTCCAGCAAAATCGGCAAAACTGAGAAATGATATCACATCGTTTCTACAGGAAGAGTCTGAATCATTATATGAGGCTTGGGAAAGATACAAGGAATTACTGAGGAGATGTCCACACCATGGGTTGCCAGTTTGGATGCAAGTCCAAACGTTTTATAATGGATTGATGGTTAATGTGCAAACTATGGTGGATGTAGCATCGGGAAGAGCACTGCAAAATAAGAAACCGGAAGAAACTCATGAGTTGCTTGAAGTTCTAGCAAGTAACAACTATCAAAGACCGAATGAAAGGATACAACCGAAGAAATCTATGGGTCTTCATGAAGTTGATGCATACACGGCCATTTCAGCCCAATTCACAGCACTTCAAAAGCTGATGGGTTAAATCGTTGCGGCGAGCGCTGATTTTGCAATCAGCGTGTATGCCAACAACACACGCCACGGCGATGGTTTATATCGTCACGGCGAGCGTACAATGATCTGTAGCAACATAACAATTCAACCAGCTACCAAAATACGCCAAACGGATTTTGCAATCAATCTAAACTACTGATTTCAACAAAAATCCATAACACAGTATATTCCAAATTGCAAATCATCAACGCATTAAATTAATCAATTAATTGATTTCTTAAAACATGCTTTCATGGCAGATTTTGTGCAGATTCATCAAGGCAACATGTCATCAATCAAATACATGTAATCAACCATTCACAAAAACTGTAAAATCTGGTACCTAGGCTCTGATACCACTGTTAGGAAACGATCATCTATGGTAGCGGAAAACAAAATAATTTACATGATAGATCGTTCCTTAGAACCAAGATCAGAGCACAAAAATTACAGTTTATACATAATAATAGAATCTACAGAAAAATCAGTTTAAAGTTTAAGAAATCATACCGAAATTTAATTACACTATGAAATTACCGAAATACTCTTTCGTCTGAAAAGACGAAAATGCCCTTCTTATAAACTGGTTCTTAAATTATCTTCCATGTGTGTGACTCGCAGGCTCCTTATCATACCGGCAGTGTGTAGTATCGCGATTAACACCAATTAATCGTCTCACTACACATAGACCAAGATTGGCCACAATGCCGCCCTTAGCAAGGCATTGTGGCCACCCGATAGATTCGGATTTAGCGAAGCAGCTACCTGTCAACGATATGGTTACCATACAATTCGATCCTTTCATCATCCGTTATCTCGACAAGACGAAGGCATAGAAATAGTGTCAACCTTCGATTACTCTCGATATTATGTATTCAGTTTCTAGACCAATGACTTGTATTATAAACTGGATAGAGCAACAACTCAATCCCATTGTGGCCACAATTTTAGTGTCATTGTCATATACTGAATTGCGTCGTGAGATAACTTCTCCCATACCCGGGAGTGATGAATCCTCTGTCTATCCACCATAATTTTGATACACTCCTTGATGCAGCTAATCACCACCGTATTGACAGCTCTGAATAGAATTGCATTAGGCTAGTGTCAAACTACACCAATCGGTGCACAAGGCACTCTAGTGATCTCAAGTCTAAGGATCACATGCACCATCATTCGTTAGAGGATTTGTTCCATAGACACTGGGGTTACCATCCATATGGAATCCTCTGGTGGGTTAGTCCAGTGAACTTGCCTACAGCAAGCACCCATGTGTTGCACCAGGTTGTCACCAAACAACCTTGACAAGTGAGATCAGTCACTGCCTTTCGACAGGGTCGTTCAACACTATGATAGCCTTACCGTATTATCTGTGCCCTTACTTTAGGATAATACTGAGGTTACGGACGTTTCTAGAATGGCCACCATATGTGCTCATAAGGTTCTCACTATCAAGATTTGAAGTACTTGATACCCTCGTTACAGTTCTACCATTCTAAAGACATATATCAATACATACAATGATTATTTACGCGATATAGAATAAAATGCCTTTTATTGATCAATGAACATTACTACAAAGAGTCAATTCTACAATAATTGATTGGCTCTAGGGCATCTACTCTAACATCAACGTGGCTTTTAGCAACCTTTGATTTGATGAGCATGTCGTCGAATACACCTCCATTGTTTTGCCGAATTGTTTGGTGAGCATCTTGTTCACCAAACACTAGTAAGTCGCCCCAACATTATTCAAGCCAAACGGCATAACCTTATAACAGTGAATCCCCTGGTCAATAATAAATTAGGTGTGTTCTTCATCGGGCTAATACATCAGGATTTCGTTATATCCTGGGTATGTATCCATGAAGTTGATTAGTATGTTCTCAGCTGTCGCATCTACTAATTGGTCGATCTAGGGCAGTATAAAGTTGTCTTTGGGACAAGCTTTGTTCAAGTCTATGAAGTCGACACAAGTCTGCCACTTGCCATTTGACTTTTTCACTAGGACTGGGTTGGCAAGCCAGTCCGGGTATTTCACTTCCCTTATGAAGTTGATGTTCAAGAGTTTTTCAACTTCATCCTTGAGTGCTTTAGAGCACTCTGCATCCATAGATCTTCTCTTTTGTCTAATTGGTCAAGCTGTTGGGTCGACATTCAATCTGTGGCACATTACCTCGGGGCTGATCCCCAATGTATCTGCATGTACCCATGCGAATATGTCTAGATTTTTCTTTAGAAACCCTACTAAACTGTCGGCTATTTCTTTGCTCAGACTACTGCCAATTTTTAACACGTGAGTTAGGTCTTCTTCGCTTATAGCTATTTTTGGCAGCTCTTTGGTCGACCCTACTACGGGCTCTTCTTTATGGATGTGAGGATCTATGGTATCCTCAAGAGGTCTGGGGTTTGGCTCGGACTCTGCAATGACCATGGTTCTCGAGAGTGGCCATTTTAGTGCAGCATTAATGGCTCGGTTGTAACATTCTTGAGATTCCTTCCTGCAGCTTCTGATTGTTGTGACCCCGCTTAAAGTTGAGAACCTCATTGCTTGGCAACACACTGAAATGACTAGGCTCAGATCATCTAGGATCGGTCTTCCGAGGATGACATTGTATGTGGTCAGGTAGTCCACCACTAAGAATTCTGCCATCACAATCCTAATCTTTGGTTCTTCCCCTAGGGTCATGTAACGCCCAGCATGGAGGTACATGATTTAATTTATGTTTTATAGCCCTTAGTTAATTTTTGTTAAAGTGATTTTAAGAGAATATGAAAAAAATGCCTTAAACTTGCATTAAGGGTAAAATGGTATTTTCACTCAAAATTAGTTGAAAAAGTGGGGAGTGAAAAGAGATAGAATTTCAAGAGAATGCATTAAAAATGAGGGCATTATGGTAATTGACTAAGGGACATAGATGAAATTTCTAAGAAAGAGTAAGGGCAAAATGGGAAAGTGTGTTTATAAACTAAAGTGTTAAGGGTTTGAAACCCTATTTTCTTCATTCCACCGCCACACTCATCCCCCATTTTCTCTCAAATTTTCATTCAATCCTCCAAGGATTTTGAGGGCTTTTGAGTGGTTTTTCATAGGGTTTTGATTTTAGGCTTCAAGAGGTAAGGACTCTTACTCTTTATCTATGTTTTATTTGTGTAAAAGTTAAGTTCTTATGGAGTTTATGCTTAGGGTTAAGAGAAGATTTGAATCCAACAAGAGTGGAGAGCTTAGTAAAGACTACTCAAGCATAAGGTAAGTAAATTCCACTCAAAATCCAACTCAAGTTATAGTTTAAGAAAATCAAGTGAGTAGAGATTTCTTTTAAATATGCATATGTTATGATTATTGAGAAATTTAGATGAGATGGATGATTAGTTATGCTTGTTGTTGGATAGACTTGAATATGAGGAGTATATGTGATGGTTTGATGATGGGTTGAAATTGGAAGAATTGGAGAAACTTTTGGGAGTGTTTTTGCCGTGTAGGTATGGTGATGTTACAAGAGAGTTTTTCTCTCAATTTCGATGGTTTAAGAAACAAATAGAATGATAATTACATTAGGGTTTGTTTATGCACAAGTATTGTTTGATGAAATGCCTAAGAGAAGTGTGAGTTGAGTAGAAACCTTAATTTTATGCAACATTGCATATGTGCATTTCATAAGTGCATTTAAGTAAGAAATTTTAAGCATGAGCCATCCATATGCATATAATTGTGTAGGTGTAGAAACTTAAGAAAGAATGAAGAATAAAGAATAAAGAAAGAAAGAATAAAACATTCTAAGAATAAAGAGAAAGAAAGAATAAGCATTAAAGAATTAAAGAAAGAAAAAGTGTTAAAGAAGAGAAAAGAATAGGTTGGTGTGATGGGGAATCGTGAGTGTTAAGAAGAAATTCCCACATACACATCACCTTAATTAAGTGGCATAAGAAGAAGAAGAATTGTATGACCCGTAAGAGTGTATGTGGATGAGGGTTGTACCAAGAAGAATTCCTACATGCACGTCACCTTAATTGAGTGGCCTAAGAAGAAAGAAGAATTTGTACGGTCCGCAAGAATGCATGTAGATGAGGACTGTACTCACTCACACGGCCAAGGTTCTGAATCTATACATCAACCGAGTCCGATCGACAAAGAATAAGAAAAGAAAAGAAAAGAAACAAGAAAGAAAAGAGAAGCTTGGGCAAGCAAGACAAGAATAGAAAAGAAAATCATAGAAAGAAACAGAAAGAAGAAATAAAATGCATTTTTATGCATTATAGCATATGCATTTCATTTATGCATATTCCCATGAATTTTATTATGGTTAGAAAGAATAGAAGAGTAGCAAGAAGAGAAAGAATAGAAAGAGTAAGAAAGAAAGAAATAGAGAGAATTAGAAAGAAAGAAAAGAACAGTGAGAATTAGAAACAGAGAAAGAAAGAAGAAGAGAATTAAGTAAGGAAAGAATCAAAGAAAGTTAAGGGATTTACTTACTGAGCATTTTTATGCTCACCCCGTTGTTTTTCCATATTTTTGCAGGGAATAGGTAAGCAGCGGTCGGAAGGACGTCGACAAGTAGGGAGGATTGGCATTACTATCCACTGTCACTAAGTTTTTGTACTCGTTATTTTGATATATGTAAAGAATTATGTTTTATAAGTAAAGAAAAATTTGGGCCCAACTATTTTCATATGCTAATTATGTATGTTTTCATAGTATATGTTATAAAATATACTATTAGAAAGAAGTCATTACATGTCACAGGCAGATCGATTGTTCCCTTGAGGACCAGATGTCCAAGTGAATCCATAGAGCGGCGATGGGCATGCCCTCATGTCTCTCTTTGTGAACCTCATTTCTTGGAAAGCTCCCAAGAAAATGATGTTCATTGCACTGCCATTATCAACCATCACCCTCAGTACTCTGGCGTTGCTGATCTTGGCTGCAATTACAATCACATCATGATTATGTCGAGGAGATTTTTTACACTCTTCCACTGTGAATCTTAGAACCTCGCTCTCTTGCCTAGGCCACTTTGACGGCTTCTGTTCATAACTCATTACTCGGGAGACCAAGTCTATTTTGGCCACTTGAGCATTGTTGGCGTTGGCTAGGGCTTGCTAGGTCTGGTTGTTTTGCTCGCCAGTACTTCTATGAGCTGGTGCCTCCTTAACATATTCTTTTACGTGGCCCCTTCGGATCAGATCTTCGATGGCATCCTTTAAAGCCTGACACTCGTTGGTGTTGTGCCAAATGTCCTAGTGGTATCGGCAATATTTTTACTGATATCTTCTGTCGTGAGGCCCCTCATTCTCTTAGGAGCGGGCAATCTCTCAACCTTACAAGAGACTTCATATATAAGAGCTATGTCTTGCGTGAGGGAGTTGTATTCTGCATATCAAGGGAAAGGTTGTCTATCCCTACGGTTATCTATTCTTTGTCTCTTTTGGGATTTGTTTTGGTCCCTATCATTGTGGTCTTGTGTAACACCCCACCTGAGGTACATAGTTATTGTTTCTTCTTTCGCTCTTATTTGAGTTGGTTTTTGGTAATATTGTTTGATTGAGTGTTGTGTCAAATGCTTGCCCTGAAATTGGTTGAAAATAGAAGAAGTTCAGTGTACCAAGTTTCGCCGGGGCGAAGAAGAATCTTCGCCGCAGCGAAGATGTGTTGAAACCACGGGGAAACTCTTTGGACAGTTTCGCCGCGGCGATAGGCCGATTAAAATGTTTGTTAAGTTTTAGATATTTTCTTCCCTAAGGGCAATTTGACCATTCTACCCCCAATTAGCAGGAAAAGTGGGGAGTTAATTGTAAGGATTTTTCATGGAGAATATGTTGTTATGGGGGTGTGTTTGTAATGAATCAAAGGATATAGATGGAATTCCCAAAGAAGAGTAAGGGCAAAATGGGAATGCTTGGGTATAAATTTCATTAAAAGGAAATAAGAGTTAGCAAACCCCTCATTCTTCTTCTCAAAAACGCAACTCTCCATTCTTGTTCCTCTCAACTTCTCTTTCTTTTGATCAAGGAGTTCCAAGGGGTTTTTGAAGTGATTTGGGGTAGAAAATCAACCTAAGGCTTCCTAAGGTAAGGATTCCTACTTAAGTTGTGTGATTTGTGAGTTTTAGTTTATATTGAAGTTTGAGGGTTTTTGTTCTTTTGGTTAAGAGTAGAGAAAAAGTCAAGCAAAACAAGTGAAAGGAAGAGTTGGTGAAGTCTCTCCATAACAAGGTAAGTAAATCCCAACCCAAGTTGAGATTTAAGAATTTTCTTGATTAGGGTTTTGATAGAAATGATGTATGTATGTGATATACATGTGGTATGCCATGTATGGAGGCTTAAATAGAGATTTCTATGCCTTGTGATTGTTTATACCTTGCAAATATGAGAAATGAGTTGTTGGGTTGGAAAGGTAGTTTGAGATGGAATTGAAGGGGTATTGTGGATCCCTTTTTGGAAGTGCTTTCTTTGACAGGTTTTATGGTTATGTGAAGGGGTTTCTCCCTATTTTGGATGGTTAGAAAAAGTTTTAGAATCATTGCTATATTAGAGTTTTATAGTGCATATGAGTTGTTTGATGAAATGCCTAATAGATGTTTGAGTATGAGTAGTGAACCTTAATTCTTGCAACATTGCATGTTGGCATTTCATAAGTGCATTAGTGGAGATGAACCATCCATAGGCACTAATTGTGCATTGAAAAGTGACCTAAGAAAGTGTAGGAAACTTGTGTATGCAATTACCCTATGAGTAGAGAGCTTGGTGGATGCAACTACTCTAAGAGTAGAGAGAATGAAAAATGCTAGAATAGAGTGAATTAGAAGAGTAGAATAGATGGGTTGATGCTTTGTGATCATCACCCGACAGTTATGGGAATCGGGTTGATGCTTTGTGATCACCACCCGAATAGCCCTTAGAGATGGGTCGATGCTTTGTGATCGTCACCCGATGAGTAGTAGAAATGGGTAGATGCTTTGTGACCACTACCCGGTTAGTTGTTAGATAAGTGGGTTGATGCTTTGTGATCATCATCCAACATTTAGTAGAAGTGGGTTGATGCTTTGTGATCATCACCCGACAGTGACTAGAGACGGGTTAATGCTTGGTGATCGTTACCCAAAAGTCATGAGAAACGGGTAGGTGCTAGGTGGTCTCCACCCGATAGTTAGGAAAACCGAGTAGGTGCTTTGTGATCCCCACTCGGTAGTCACTAAGAACGGGTTGGTACTGTGTGAATTCCACCCGATAGTCATGGAGAGTGAGATGGTGCTGTGTGAACGCCATCCGGCCGTACCTCCGGTAAGATGAGGCCATGATGTTTAGTAGAAACAGAAATAGAAACAGAAATAGTATAAGGAAAGAATTAAGAGTTATTCATACGGGGACAGACAGATAGAGGGTTTTACTTACTGAGCATTATTTTGTGCTCACCCCGTTATTTTCCTTTGTGGATGTAGGATCTAGGTGATGATGCAGTCAGAGGGGCGTCGACAAGCGAGGAGCAATAGCTACACTGTTTCCCCTGTTTTGTCTTTTAAAAATGAATCTTTTGTAAACAACACTTTTTGTGTATACAAGACATATGAATTATAATGAAAAGAAAACTTTGGGCCCAATTTTCTATTGTTATCTTGCATGCATTGTACTAGTTTTCAGCAGTTGTTACACCCGATGTGATTTCCATAGATACCTTAGTGGATTTCCCTTAGGATGTACTCTGCATCCTCACGGTCTACACACTGCAAAAGTGGGGAGTTGTAGCCTCGCTTATATAACCTATAATTGATAAACGTATATCAAGCTAATTTTGCTTAGAGAGTCTTAGCTTGGTTTCTTCCCTCAGGGACTATTCCATCTCTCAAGTATGTTGCTATTGAGTCCATCTAGCTATAACTTTTCCCTGTCGCCAAAATCGCTTCTTTCGATGTAAGGATGCTTGGACTTTATAGGAATTTGATAGGGATAGAATTTGTTTTTTCTTTACTATTTGTTGAAGCCAGGCGGCAAGCTAGAGCATTGGCCACTGAATTTCTTTCTCTTGGAATTTGCAATGCTTAAGCTTAGATTTTACCTTTCAAAGATAGGATGCCATTTTGTTCTCTTTGGCATGTATTCTCCGGAAACTTGATGGATGACGAACTGGGAGTCACTATATATTTTGATTGACTCTGCCCTAATTTCTTTGGCCAAATAGACTCTCGCAAGCATGGCCTCATATTTTACCTCATTGTTTGAGGTGACAAAACTGAATCTGACTGTAGCACGGATTGGATCCCCTTTAGGACCTTCGAGTAGGAGTCTGACTCCTGCCTTCTTTTCATCTACATACAATGTCCACTGCCATAGGCTAACAAGCTTGTGCTTCACTGAACTGTTCCCTTTTGAGGTGTTCGTTTAGGTGGGCTTACCTCCCCTTGGGGCTAGTATGAGAACTCTGGGATGAAGTCAGCCAAAGCTTGTCCCTTGATTGCTGTTCTTGGGAGGTACTTGATGCCGTGTTGACTAAGATCCATTGTCTACTGAATCAGTCTACCCGATGCCTCATGCTTTTGCATTATCTTTTTTAGTAAAAAATTTGTAAGAACATGTATGGAATGTGCCTGAAAGTAGGGCCACAATTTTTGAGTACCTAAGATGAGTATGTAGGCGAGCTTATCTGTTTCTAGGTACCTCATTTTAGCGTTGACCAATTGCTTGCTCACATAATATATTGGCCACTACACTCTCCCTTCCTTACGTACCAAAGCCGCAATGATCGCGGACTTAAAAACTGATAGGTACAACAGTAAGGGCTCGTGCGGGATGGGCTTTGATAACAAAAGAGGCTGCCTCAAGTACCTCTTTAACTTTTGGAATGCTTTCTTGCACTCCTCTGTCCATTTGAAACCCTTGTTGCCCTTCAAGGTTTCAAAGAAAGGTAGACATCTACCAGTTGCTCGGGAAACAAACCTACTTAGTACGGCCACTCACCCTGTCAGATTCTGAACCTGCTTTATTTTAGTCAGACTTTGTATGTTCAAAAGAGCTTAAATTTCAAATGGGTTGGCCTCAATGCCTCGTTGATTGACCAGAAATCTCAAGAACTTCCCTAAGTTGACTTTGAAAGCATACTTTAAAGGATTCAATTGCATCTGTTACTTCCTAAGGATACTAAACATTTCCCCCAACTTGATATGGCTCTTGACAACCTTCGATTTGACGAGCATGTCATCAATGTACACCTCTATGGCCTTGCCAATCTATTCAGTGAACATTTGATTCACCAAATGTTGGTAGGTCACCTTAGTGTTCTTCAAGCCGAATGGCATAACCTTGTAAGATACGTCGGCCAGTAATATAAGAGATGTGTTCTTTATTGGGCTGATACATCAGGATTTGATTGTATCCCGAGTATGTATCCATGAAGGTTAGTAATGTGTTCCTTACTGTCGCATCTACTAATTGGTCGATCCGGGGTAGTAGAAAGCTGTTTTTAGGACAAACCTTATTAAAATCAGTGAAATTGATGCAAGTCTACCACTTGCCATTTCATTTCTTCACTAAGACCAAATTGGCGTGCCAATCCGGGTATTTCACTTCTCTAATGAAATTGATGTTTAAGAGCTTATCAACTTCATCCTTGAGTGCTTTAGACCGCTTAGCATCCATAGACCTTCTTTTTTGCCTTATCGAGTGAGCCTTTGAGTCAACATTCAATCTATAGCACATTACTTCAAGGTTGATCCCCACCATATCTACATGAACCCAAGCGAACACATCGAGGTTCTTCTTCAGGAACCCCACTAGACTATCTTCCAACTTGTCACTTAGATTGCTCCCAATTCTTAAAACACGAGTTAGGTCTTCCTCGCTGACAGACACTTCTCGCAGCTCTTCTTTGTGAATACGAGGATCTATGGTGTCCTCTAATGGTCTAAGCTTTGACTTGGACTCAACGATGATCATGGTCAACGGGGTACCCATTTTTGGGCTGCATGAATGGCTCAGTTGTAGCACTCCCTTGACTCTTTTCTACAACTTCTTATAACTTTGATTCCATCCGAGATTGGGATTTTTATAGCTTGACATCACACAGAAGTGACTGTACTCAGGTCGTCTAGGAGTGGCCTTCCCAAGATGACGTTGTAGGTGGTCGGACAATCGACCACTAAGAATTCTACCATCACTGTCCTTATTTGAGGTTTATCCCTAACAATCATGAGCAGCCCGATCGTTCCGTTTGGGACTAGACTATCCCTAGTGAATCTATACAGCGACGACGAGCATGTTCTTAAGTCTCGCTCGGTGAACCTCATTTCTTAGAAAGCCCCCAAGAAGATGATGTTTGTTGTACTACCGTTGTCTACCATTACCCGGAGGACTTAAGCATTGCCAATTCTCGTCGCGACTACAATCGAGTCATGGTTGTGGTGAGGAATTGGTCGCATTCTTCCTTAGTGAAGTCTATCACTTTAGTTTCCGTTCTAGGCCGCTTTGGTGGCTTAACTTCACAGTTCATTACATGGAGGACTGAGTCTGTCTGGGTTTCTCGTGCATATTGCTCATGTGAATGCCTGGAGCTTCCTGCAATATCAGGTCCCCTATAAATCATACCCACCAACACATTGTTGTTCAGTTGGGTTTGTTAGATCTGAGCATTCTGGTCGCATGGCTTGTCACGAGCTTGATTCTCTTTAACAAATTCTTTGAAATGACTTCTTATAATCAAGTCTTTGATGGCGTCTTTCAGAGCTTGACACTCATTAATGTTGTGCCCAATATCTCGATGGTAATTGTAGTACTTTTAGCAATCTCTTTTGCCCGGTTCCCCCTTCATTCTCTCTGGCATGGGTAACATTTTAGCCTCGCAAGAGACTTCATAGATGTGTGCCACATCTTTTGTCGGGGGGTGTATTCTGCATACCACAGGAAAGGTTATCTTTCCTCATAAAACTTCATTCTCTGTCTTTTCAGGAACCTATTTCTGTCCCTATCATTTCGATCTTGACCCCTTCTTTTGTTTATTGGGCGATCTTATCGCCTCTCAAGGGCTATTCTTGGTGAGCTGCTAGCTAAGGCCACTAGCGAACTTTCAACTCGCTGATGTTTGGCAGCCATTTGGTAGAACTTGGCCAGGCTCACTGGATCTTCACTTTGGAGCTCTTTCCACAGTTTTGTCTATAACCTTATTCCCGCTATAAGTAAAGTGCGGATTGACTCCTTAGGTGCATCTGCTACTTTTGCCTACTCGTTCTAGAACCTCGTTAAATACGAGGTTAGAGTTTCGTCTCTTTCCTAACGAATATTACTCAGATAGCTGAGTGTCATTGCGAATTGTCTCCTTGCTTGGAATTGCTGCAAATACATCAAGAAGAATTATTGCCAAGACTATATTGAGTTCGCTTTGAGCTGTTTATACCACCTTTTGGCACCTCCTACCAAAGTGACTGTGAAACAGTGGCACTTTGCCAAGTCAGAGACTTGATGTAGTTCCATTAGGTCGTTGAAGGAATCAAGGTGGTCTCTAGGATCTCCTTTCTCATCAAACTTGTTCTCAGGCACCCTGAATCCTTGGGGGAGCAGTGCCTGACGGACTTCCTTCGTGAATGGAGAACTAACTATTTCTTCTGCCAAATTTTTCTAGTGGGCTCTTAGATTGTCGAGTATTTTCTACACCTGATTTAAGTCCTTATCGTGATGAGTATTCTAGTTGTGAGCTCTGTTCAACCTTACTTCAAGCAGATGAGTCTAAAGATCAGTAGCTTGCGAGCCTACTCTGTCATGCACACTAGTGTGCGAGGTGGAGTCATGATAGCTAGGATGGTAGGTGCTATCATGCTCCTCGGTACATTGCTCGCGACGTTAGTTAAAACTGAAATGTTGATTGTTGCTAGATTGGCATGCATGGCTAATTTTGTGAGCTTGCGAGGTTTGAGCTCACCTTTGAGCTTGCGAGGTTTGAACTCACCTTTGGCGTGAGTTAAAATCGGCACATCGACATTGAGCATTTCGTCGCTTAGGGCGAGCCTCCCTTTAACGACCGTTGTCTTCATTTTCTCCCATGGGCTACTTGCGGAGTCGCCTCCTAGGGTTAGCTTGCCCTCAGTATTCACGCTATGAACCAGATTGGTCGCTAGTAGAGTTATTCTGACCTGTTGAGTAACCTCAATGAAGCGTGTCAGATCGAGGTCTCGGTTGGCCAGCTGCTCATTTCTTAACTCAGCCACGTTTTGTTTTACCGCCTGTGCAACCACCTTCCTTATCATCTCCATTAGTTTGCCATTCTCGGGATTAGAAGTCCCGACCCCCTACTAATTTGTAACCTATTGCATTGGTGGTACCAGCGGTCGACTTGGAGCAGTGGTTTGATGCACTTATTGGTGGGCAACTTCCACATTGTCGTGGTTTCCTGTGGTTGTTTTGGATCTGGTACGTGCCATTAGAAATTTCAAGTGATCGGTTGCTCACTACAATTGCTTGTTTCATGCTAGAAATATGGAAAGTAGGCGGAAGGCCTCCTTTTAGAGCCAAAATATTGATATGAAAATCACACCAATCCGATTGACCATGGTGGATCGGAATCAATGTGTGCGTGATTTAATGAAAACTAGCAAAGTAATGTAAAATACCTTTAAAGTAATGAATTCAAACGATTTTTAAGGTGGTTCAGCAAGTTAGAACTTGAGCCTACGTCCACTATTATCTTATTACTTTTTATGGATTACAAGAATAACAATTAGCTTGCCTAGAATAATTTGCTAACTCGTTTCTCATCGTTGGAGGGGATTTATATACAAATTTGTAATAAAGAAAAGAGAGAAATTATTGAGATTGCAATCAAATTTAAATTGCATCTCTGAGATTCCCATGATTGTGTGCTAAGATCGCGCCATCATTACTATTCATCTCTTCTAAAATATCCGAGATTTGAGCATATATGTGGTTTGTCAAACAATTGTCAGCGTTGGTCGCGACTAGCTTGTGCTGGGTCGAGTTATATCTCGATGAGCTTATGTTGGGTCGGACAAGTGCTGAGTCGAACTAATTCTTGGTCGAACTATATCCTCGCGGGCTTCTGACTTCTCTAAGCTTAATGGAAAAATCACACACAAAAATTTCTATTGGAGATGTAATTGTTAATATTAATTCTTACAATAATGATTTGCTTACAATTGAGTCATACAACTAAACAAAAATTGCACAAAATTTATGTAAAATGACTACTTTGCGTTTTGTTTTTTGCTTGGTTGTATAACTCACTTGTATGACTCAGTTGTAAGCATAACATTGGTCTAATTCTTAATCTTGATTTCTAAGTTTGTATTTGTAATTTATAATTATAAGTAATAAAAAGTATTCAAATTCAATTAATATTTCAATGTCTCATTATTTTATCATATTTCATAGTGATTATATTTTTTTTTTAATTAATACACATACAAAATGAGAGAGAAAGGAGAATGAAGATTGGAATTGGAATTGGAGTGTGAAAAATAAGGGAAATAATTGGGTATTTAAAGGAATTTTTTTTTAAAAAAAAAAAGTGAAATAACCGTTATTAACGGTAATCTTTTTTAATTTATTTTAGCTAACCATGTCATGCCAGTCTGCGTGCTTTTTTTTTTAAGGGCCACGGCACAATCACATGATAGTGGGCCTCATTGTGTCCTGCTTTTTTTCGTGTCGTGCCCTGTACCGGCACAGCCCACCTCTAGTTCTACTACTAACCCACCCTGGGCCAATACTCGCTCCGCCTATACCCATAAGGTATTACAATATGTTTATAAACTCTAAATTGAGAATAAATTGAAACTCTAACACAATGAGAAAAATAAATTATTATTGGAGAAGGAATTTTATATTAAACATATGTCATAAATGGAAAGAATAAGAAATTGTATCAATTCTGTCACCCTTAATTTCAGCCTTATCAAAGTATGATAAGATTCCTAAATTGTTTCTTACCCCAATTGGGGAGGTCCAGGCAATAAATAATGACCAATATGGCTCCAATACCTTATAACGCCCATAAGTTAAAGGTTTTATGAAATGTTTTTAATTGAAAGATAGTTTTGACACCAAACACACCCCCCCCCCCCCCCCCCCGGGCCAAAAAAAAAAAATCTCTGTTCGCTTTAGGTTTTAAGATTTATATATTGATTTATTGTATTATTATTTATTGTTAATTTTCTGTTTGCTTTAGGTTTTTCTGGGTTAAAATTTTTTTTTTATGAAGTAAAAATATAATTTGTGGAATGAATATATTAATTTAAAAGTATAATAATAATTCAAAGTTTTCCAGCAACATCATGCCAATTCCTTTTACATTCTTTGCTCCCATTTTGCGTGTATGATTAATAAAGTCTAGCTAGCTTTGATTTCTTTGAAGAAAGTGCTGCGCAAAAGAAAAGATGTTATGTTTAAAAAATTATGAGCTTTACCTTTTAAAGAAACAAAATTAACGCACTTATTCTTTTCTTTCTCCATGCTAAATCCCCACATTCCTTTCTTTTAACTTTTGTATTTGATCACAATGCAAACACATCTACACACTCAACTCATCATTCTCATCCCAAGAAACACCGCTTCAGATTATGGAAGAAACCTCTCCCGCTAAGCTAATATGTGCCATTGTGTTAACTCCAATTTTTGTTTTGAGCCTAATTTTTCTCCTTTTATGGCTTAGTCTACATCCACATAGACCCAAATTCCATATCCACGAATTTTCGGTTCCGGGTTTGAATCAAACAAATGGGTTTGAAAATGCCACTATAACTTTCAATGTGACCGTCCGAAACACGAACCGTAATTTTCGAATCAATTATGAGTCCCTGAACGGGTCGGTTTACTATAAGGATGATGAAGTCGGATCAGTAACCCTTTTAAGCAGCTTCGATCAAGGGGAAAAGAACACAACTATATTGCAACATGAATTGAGTGGGAGCATGTCCTTGTCAACACTGAATAACAAGCGTTGGATGGAGTTTGTGAATGATCGTACGAAAGAAACGGTGATTTTTTACTTACGGTTCACATCAATCATCCACTATGAGAAGTCGGTGTGGGATAGAAAGCACCATCAAATGCATGCAAATTGCGATGCTGGGGTGGAGTCAAATGGCTTCCTCTTACCAAATTTTAAAGATAAAACATGTATTGTCCATTTTGGCAGATTATTTTAGTTTTACATTAAAGTTGTTCATAATAGTTAAAGGGTATCTGGTATTTTATTTTATTTTTATTATTTTATCTATGCTGAATATTTGGATTTATTGTACATTATTTTATTTAATGTGTAATATTATTGGGCATGATATTGAGAAAATGCCGACAACCTAGTAGCATTGGCAATTGATTATACCCAAATCTAATACTTACAAAGACTTGAATAAGCTTAATAATCTTGTTTTTAAAACTTGATAATCCTCTTCGGGTGAGCTGCAAAACTGATTTACACACTTGAAAGTGGTTTATCATATATGTTTCCTCAGAAATTGTTGATGCGTGATTTTTGCACCAACGAAACGCACGTGTGAAATGCTGTGATGGCCCAGAAGACACACGTGAATGTAATGAGTAAAGAGACAGTAAATGCAATGGAGACAATTTTTAAAGTGGTTCGGATGCTAAGGTAGCAAGTCCTACGTCCACTGGTATTTATATTGATGATAAAGGTCAGGTCGCTTTTAGCTGACTGACTTTACAGTTATATTACAAGATATTGAATACTAAGAATTCTAGGGAAGAGAGGATAGTTAATCAAGCGTAAAAATATGCCAATCCCCTTCAATGAGAGATGAGCTTCCAATTTATAGTGAGATGTAGTGAGGCAATGATCACTAAATCTGTAAGTTGGTGGGATTATCCGTGCAAATCCTTCTTTATGTCACATTGCCCACCTTCCAGAGTGATTTGTGTGATTTAGAGCAGGGATCGGACACGTGGGATGGTAGCGTGCCGAATGCACCAAATTAATTAACCTTACTGACCTAACTATTGAATTGTATAAAGGGCAAGCAAGGGTCGATCCCACAGGGAATGACTNAGACGAAAACACCCTTCTTACTTCCTAAGTCTTAAATGAGCTTCTATGTGTGTGACCCATAGGCTCCTCATCATACCAGAGTGTATAGTATCGCGATCAACACCAATTAATTGTCTCACTAATACACAGACCAAGATTGGCCCCTAGCAAGGCATCATGGCCACTCGATAGATTCGGATTCAGCAAAGTAGCTATCTGTCCGCGATATGGTTACCGTACAATTCGATCCTTTCATCATTCGTTATCTTGACGAGACGAAGGCATAGAAATAGTGTCAACCTTCGGTTACTCTCGATATTATTTATTCAGTCTCTGGACCAATGACCTGTATTATAAACTGGGTAGAGCAACAACTCAATCCCACTGTGGCCACAGTTTTAGTGTCAATTCCATTTATTGAATTGCGCCGTGAGATAACTCCTCCCGTACCTGGAAGTGATGAATCCTCTGTCTATCCACCATAGTCTTGATACACTCCTTGATGCAGCCAATCACCACCGTATGATAGCTCTGAATAGAAATACGTTAGGCTAGTGTCAAACTGCACCAATCAGTGCACAAGGCGCTCTGGTGATCTCAAGTCTAAGGATCACATGCACCACCATTCGTTAGAGGATTTGTTCCATAGACACTAGGGTTACCATCCATATGGGATCCTCTAGTGGGTCAGTCCAGTGAACTTGCTGCGATGTATTCGCCTACAGTAAGCACCCATGTGTTACACCAAGTTATCACCAAACAACCTTGACGAGTGAGATCAGTCACTGCCTTTCAACAGGGTCGTTCAACACTATGATAGCCTTACCGTATTATCTGTGCCCTTACTTCAAAATAATACTAGGGTCACGGACATTTCTACAATGGCCACCATATGTGCTCATAGGGTTCTCAGATTTGAAACACTTGATACCCTCATCACGGTTCTACCATTCTAAGGACATATATCAATACATATTGCAATGATAATGATTTACGCGATATAGAATAAAATGCCTTTTATTGATTAATGAACATTATTACAAAGAGTCAATTCTACAATAATTGATCGGCTCTAGGGCATCTACTCTAACAACTGAGAAGCAGCGACACTTTGCCAAGTCACAAACTTGATACAACTCCATCAGGTCGTTGAAAGTGTCAATGTGGTCTTTGGGATCTCTTTTCCCATCGAACTTACTTTCTAGCACCTTGAATCCTTCGGGAAACGGGGCCTGGCGAACTTCCTCTGCAAAGGGAGAGCTCACTATCTCTTCCGCCACATTGTTCTTGTAAGTTCTTAGATTGTCGACCATTTTTTGTACCCAATCTAAGTCTTCATTGTAAGGATTGCCGTAGTTGGCTCTGTTCAGCCTTACCTCGAGCAAGTGAGTTTGCAAATCTATTGCTTAAGAATTCCTTCTATTATGCGCGAGGTTGAGTCATGATGGCTAGGTTGGTAGGTGCTATCATGCTTGTAATGACTGCTTTACACGAGGATACTTGTAGAAATATATCAAGTAGAATATATGTATAGTAGCAAAAGTAAATGGGCCCAAAGTTTTCTTTTATTACATATAAACATTATTTATACAAAACAGAGTATCATTTACAAAATGGTATTAAAACAGTGGACAATGTAGCTATTACTCTTCGCTTGCCGACGCCCATCCAACTGCGTTCTCACCTAGATCCTGCAACCACAAAGAAAAACAACGGGGTGAGCACGAAATAATGCTCAGTAAGTAAATCCTCTACTCGACTGTCCCCGTAACTCTCTCTCTAATTCTTTCCTTACAGTACTCATCTTTCACACAGCTCTCTTTACTTAACTGCTACAATATGTCACGGCCTCATCTTACCGGAGGCACGGCTGGGTAGAGTTCACACAGCACCATCCCACTCTTAGTGACTTTCGGGTAGAGATCACAAAGCACCAACCCGCTTTTCACAACTTTCGGGTAGAGATCACAAAGCACCAACCCATTCTCATACCTATCGGGTGGAGATCACAAAACACCAACCCATTCTTAGTGCTCTTCTCATTCTCTCTACTCTTAGAGTAGTTCATTCACACAGTTCTCTACTCTTTCTCAAACTAGATTCATAATGTACATAATTAACTATTAATAATAAGATAATTATTTAAATATATGTCTAACACATATTTAAATGTAATTTCACTATTAATTTTCTACACATTAATTAAAAGGCTACGACCTCAGCAAATTTAATTGCGCTATGAAATTACCAAAATACTATTTCACCTAAAAATGCAGGATCTAGGTGTTGATGCAGTCGGAGAGGCGTCGGCAAGCGAGGAGCAATAGCTACACTGTTTCCCCTGTTTTGTCTTTTAAAATGAATTTTTGTAAACAATACTCTTTGTGTATAAAAGACATATGAGTTATAATAAAAAGAAAGTTTTGGGCCCAATTTTCTATTGTAATTATGCATGCATTGTACTAGTTTTCAGCAGTTATTACATCTTGGCCCCTCCGCTTGTTTGTTGGGCGATCTTGTTGCCTGTCCGGGGCTTTTCGCGATGAGCTTCTAGCTAGGACAACTATCGAGCTTTCGAGTCGTTGATGCTTGGCTGCCATCTGGTAAAACTTTGCTAGGCTCACATTATCTTCACTATGGAGATCTTTCCACAGCCCTGTTTGAGCCTAATGCCCGCAATTAGCAAAGTTTGGATTGATTCTTCAGGTGCGTCTATGGCCTTTGCCTACTAGTTCTGGAACCTCGTTAAATACGAGGTTAGTGTTTCATCTCTCTCCTAACAAATGTTGCTCAAGTAGCTGAGTGACATTGCGAACTGTCTTCTCGCTCGGAATTGCTGTAATTACAGCGAGGAGAATTGTTGCCAAAAACTAATGGAGTTTGCCTTGAGTATTTGTACCACCTCTTGTCATCCCCTACCAATGTGACTGATGTTAGGAAACAATCCATTGAGGCAATGGAAAACAAAAATAATAATAACATGGATCGTTCCATAGAACCAAGATCAGGGTACAATTTTACAGTTTATACCAAATAAGAATCTGCAGAAAATTAATCTAGAGTTTAAGAAACCATACACACATTTGGAGGCTCCTCCAAGTTGTCTCTAAATGTATTTTGCTACCAACCCAAGTGTAGGATCGAACCGATGTAGTCCACATGAAGACAACCGCAAGGAACTAAGGAGGGATTTGCCAGATCCCTCTTTAGCCTTAAGAACAAAGAAGAAATGAAGATTAATTGATTTTAGGCAAAAACCCAAATCTGGCGTGAAAGTGTTTTTGGGGGCTGTGTGTTTTCTCTTTTAATGAAAATGTGAATCAATGAAAAACTTCTTACATTTTACAAATAACCTTTTTCTTTTATAGTAAAATTTAATTGCCCTATTCCCATATGAAATAGGCTTGGGCTCCAACCCAAACACCTGTTGTTTCCAAACACTCCTAATTAGATGTTTATTTTAATTCATCATTATCTCAATTAAAATCAATTAATATATATTTAATA